>NC_031772.1:18890745-18902656 GCF_001522545.3 Parus major
TCTCCAGGGGAACATTCCCAGCTCTCCCAGCCTGGCTCCAGAGCAGAGAAGGACCCAAACAAACCCAATTTTTCCTGGTTCCAGCGAGCCAGGGAGAAACATCCTCAAGGAAGGGTCAGAGGGGGATAAAAAGCTGTGAAGCCGAAATTGCTCTCCCCGAGCCCCATCCCCAACTCTTCCTTCCTTTGGATGGATTTTCCTGCTGGCAGCTGGAGCTTTCTGGAGCCTGGAGAAGGGACAGGAATCCACAGGCAGCGCTAAAACAGAGATAAGAGATGAGAGGCAGGAGCTTGGCTCTGGTGGAGGCGTTTGGAAACAGAGATTATTTATCCAGGGGGATCCTTCGGGAAGATCAGAATTCCTTCTCCTACTCCTTGTGCCCGTGTCTCCCCTCTCTGGAGCTGCTCCAGCCTTTCCTGCGGGTTTAAAATCAAATCGAATCCATTTCCAATCCCCGCTCCGGGCCATTAGGGCTCTCTGAGCACGGCTATTATCGCGCTTGGCTGGCAGAGCATCCCGAAGGATTTAACTCCTGCCGCTCCCCAGGATCCCTGGAAAAGCTGGAGGTCCCAGGGATGTCCCGTCCCCTCGGAGAGGCTGCAGGTTTGCAGCTCTTGGGGGGGGTTTTATCCCGGAATGCCGAAAAAAAGAAGGGAAATCTGGGTTTTATTCCAGCTGGAAAAGCAGAATTCCTAAAGGGAATGGAGGATCCAGCCCAGGGTGGTTTGGGGGAATTGGGAAGCTCAGATTTACTCCTGAATTTTGTTCAGACCAGGAAGAAACAAATTTTTTTTTCCATTTTCCTCCATGAAAATTCCACCAAATCCAAATGCTTCCCAGCCAAGCGAGGCAACCACTTCTTTCCCCATGGAATATCCGCATTCCTCTGTGGAATCCCGTGAAAGGAGCTCTGAGCTGCTGGGACATTTTTTGCTTGGGTGATGCCAGAGGGAATTTTTTTGCTTGGAAAGCAAAGCCCCTCTGGATTTCCTGGAGGGATTTGGTTGGAAGGGTTTGTTTTCCTCCCCCCACAAATCCCAAAGGGAATGAAATCCTCCCTGTTTCCTTTGCTGGACAATTCCTGCTCATTATTATTTGGTCCAGGTTTGAATTATTCTGTCTCCAGCAGCCGATGGCATTTGCTGCGCGTCACGCAATGTTCCAGGTAATTAATTGGTGTTTAATTAATTAAGGGATAATGACATTCAATT
The DNA here is from genome assembly GCF_001522545.3 of Parus major. Classification (NCBI taxonomy): domain Eukaryota; kingdom Metazoa; phylum Chordata; class Aves; order Passeriformes; family Paridae; genus Parus; species Parus major. Next base: position 18,891,957 of record NC_031772.1, read on the forward strand.
AAGGGAACACTGTCACTGGGTAATTCATGGCTTCCTGCTGCTCCAGGAAAGCCGAGGAATTTGTGGGAAATCAATCCAGGGGGGGAAGCTGAGGGGTTCCTCCCCCTGGGAAGGAGCCGTGTCCTGGGAATCTCCAATTCCTGCCCTTTCCCGAATTCATGGGAGGGGGCTCGGCACGGAGCTGTCAGGAGCTGTTCCCAAACCTGCAGCAGGTGGGAAACACAGTGGGAAATCTCTGGGAAGGAGGAAAAGAGCTCCCAGTGTTCCCAGCACCACACAGAGGATGAACAGCAGGAATTCCCGATTCCCAATCCCATGCCCAGGGGGAGTCAGGCTCCGTCTAAACTCGGATTTCCTCCCCCTGATGTCCAGGATCAAAGCCTGGGATCAAATGGGCCTCTGTGTCCCCTTGGCTTTGGAAGAGAGCACTGGAAAAAGAGGAATTTCCTGGGACATGAAGACAAATGACAATAAATTCCCCAAATCAGAGGGAAGCAGGATAAATATTGAAGGATAAACAGGAGTGAGTCACTTCCCAGCTGTTCCTGCCTGGGGAATGAGGTGGGTGTAAATGTTCCAGGCAGCACCTGAACGGGCACAGAGCCCTCCCGTGGGGATCCTCTGCTCCTGGAAAGGAGAGGATCATCCAGGAAAGATTCCAAACTGTCCCACAGCTCCTCTCCAAGTGCCACTTGTGTTGGCTGCTGCCCAATTAAGGAGGTGCTCATTTAATTTTAATTTTTGTTGAATTTTTGAGACTGTGCAGCTCTCAGACGATAAAATGCTTTTGAGATCGGCGTTTGTCACCCTCAGGAACCGTGGGCACCATCCAGGAAGGAATCAGAAGGAATTCCAAGGCTTTCTGCCAGGAACCTCCATCCCCAAATCCAGCCTGCCCCTGCAGAGCTGCCCCTGGCAGCTGGAGGCTGCTGCAGGCAGGGCGAGCCTGGAGCGTGTCCTTGGGTGGGAGAAGCTGCAATTCCCAATTCCTGAGGAGAACAGGGCTGCCTGCAGGTGCCAGATCCATCTGGGAACGTTTGCCAGCTCCTTTTGGCACCGGCAGTGTCTCTGCAGCTCGTTCTGCTGAGGAGCCTCCAGTGAGCCGTGGACAGATTCCAGATCCAACTGCGGCTCCGGCTCTCTGAGCCCCAGGGCCGCCTGTCTCCCGGGAAATGGGGATCCTGCTCAGGGAATGATGTGGGATTGGAGCCTTTTCCTGGCTGCCAGCGCTGCCCAGGGTCACCTCACCCTGCTCTGCTCTCCTTGTCCCTGTGGAAACTTCCCCAAACTCTTCTCTAAACACTTCCCTGAACATTTCCCTGAACATTTCCCTGAACATTTCCCTAAACCCTTCCCTAAACCCTTCCCTAAACCCTTCCCTAAACCCTTCCCTAAACCCTTCCCTAAACCCTTCCCTAAACAATTCCCTAAACCTTCCCTGATCATTTCCCTAAACCCTTCCCTAAACACTTCCCTAAACCTTCCCTGAACATTTCCCTGAACATTTCCCTGAACATTTCCCCAAACACTTCCCCAAACTCTTCCCTAAACACTTCCCTAAACATTTCCCTGAACACTTCCCCAGACACTTCCCCAAACTCTCCCCCAAACACTTTACTGACTGGCTCCATATAAAAGGAATAAAACCGTGGCTCTGGTCTCCCCTTTCCCAGCCCCAAAAGCAATTCAGGAAACTCCAAGCCACTTGCAGAGTTCTGAAGAGCCAAATTCCCACATCTGCCCCGGAGCCACGAGCAGCCTGGAGTTCATTTTGGACACCAACTCGATTTTATTGTTTGAAACACCAGGGGAATTCAGTCTCAGAAATGTGGGAATTTCTGCCGCTCCCAAACATCACCCTGGACATCCTTCCTTGTCTGACCCCGTCCAGCTCCACTGAGCATCCCCTCGATGACCGTGCTGGGAACAGGCTTGTGACCCTTTCCACATCTGCCTGGGCTTCATCAGCCACCTCTGCTCCTCATTTTGGGAGCGTGGACAGCCTGTGCCACGGCTGGAGCAGCCACCCGGCCGCCTGGAGATCCCCATTCCCGACGGGACGGGAGTGGGATCTGCTCTCACAGCTGGTACTTCTTCAGCAGCTCGCTCTGCCACTGCCGCTTCTTGTTGGGAAAGGCGTGCGGGATCTTGATCCTGCGGAATTCCTCGATGCACCTGCCCAGCTCGGACTGCAGAGCCCGGCGCTCCTCGCTGCTGGCCGTGCTGGTGGCCGGAGCCGGCTCCACGCCGTTCTCCTTGACCGCGGCCCGGTCGCTGCCGCGCCGCTGCCCCGCCTGCCTCGCCTCCTCCAGCTCCTTCCCACCTTTGGAGAAGTCCAGGGTGTTGGGGCGCGCCGGGGGCTCCTCGGGAGCCGCTGGCCACGGCGGGGAGCTGGTGGGGCTGGGATCCTTCGCCTCCTGAGGGTCTCTGCTGGGGATGGGCTCCTCCGAGGGTGGGGCTGGGATGGGCTCCGCAGGGACGGAGGTTCCAAGAGAATTCCCGGGGTTGGACGGGTCCTGCCCCGTCCCGGGGTTCTCCTTCGGCTCCACAGCGTCCTCGAGGGCTGGGGAGGAAAAGAGAGAGTGAGGAGAGCGAGAGGAGGGAGATGAAGGAGATGAAGATGAGGGAGATGGAGATGAAGGAGATGAAGGAGATGAAGGAGATGAAGAAGATGAGGGAGATGAGGAAGATGAGGAAGATGAAGGAGATGAGGAAGATGAAGGAGATGAGGAAGATGAGGGTGATGAGGGAGATGAGGAAGATGAAGGAGATGAGGGAGATGAGGAAGATGAAGAAGATGAGGGTGATGAGGGAGATGAAGAAGATGAGGGAGATGAGGAAGATGAGGAAGATGAAGGAGATGAGGAAGATGAAGGAGATGAGGAAGATGAGGAAGATGAGGGAGATGAGGGAGATGAGGAAGATGAGGAAGATGAGGGTGATGAGGGAGATGAGGAAGATGAGGGAGATGAAGAAGATGAGGAAGATGAAGGAGATGAGGAAGATGAAGGAGATGAGGGAGATGAGGGTGATGAGGGAGATGAAGGAGATGAAGAAGATGAAGAAGATGAGGAAGATGAGGGAGATGAGGGAGATGAAGGAGATGAAGGAGATGAGGAAGATGAGGGTGATGAGGAAGATGAGGGATATGAGGCTGGTGAGCATGGTGAGGGAGATGAGGGTGCCCAGGGAGCTGAGGAAGCTGAGGGAGAGGAGAGACCTGCTGGGAATTCTTTTAAAAACACCCCAGGTGGCAGAGATACAAAACAGGAATAAACAATTCCTATTTAAAACCCCCCACCCTACACTTTGCCCCCTGCACAGAAGCAGAAAATGTGAAAGGGGCTTTTCTTTTTCCTTGAGAACTTTCCTAAGGACAGAAATTGGATTTTTGTCCCCCCTTCTCCTTCCTCTTCTGTTTTGTTCTTTTTTTTTTGTCCCATTTTGACATTTGCTGAGCAGCTCCAGCTCTGCAGTTGCAGGAGGTGGGAAGCAGGAATGTCATCCATCAGCGAACAGAACCCTTCAAGGCTGGATTTTCTTTGGCAGATCTCTCCGGGAAGTTACAGGGATGAATCTTTGCTCCAAATTCTTTGAGTGATGGGATGAAGCCTCGAAGCTGCTTTAATCATCTTATCTGTGAACCTGGGAGCTGCTTTTGGGAAATGTGGAGCTGAGGCTGGGGAATTTAAGCACCCAAATTCCCAGGAGGAGCCTCTGGCTGAGCTGGGGAATGAATTCAAATCCTTCAGTTCCTCTCCAGCACCACAGCTCCCGGAGCATCCCGTGGCTGTGGCTGCTGCAGGATAACATTTATTTTCCCAAGTTTTCAATTTTACATCCCATTATTCCTGTCTGAGGCACAGAGAACTGTTCAGGTCACCAGGCTGAGAGCAAACCCAGGCTTCCAGGGAATGGCTCCTGAATATTCCTCACATCCCACCATCCTGACGTCCTTTGGGTGCTCTGGCACGGCTGGTGCCAGGCTACAAACTCACATCCCTAAAATTTCCCTGCTCTTAATCTCAGAATCCTGGAATGGTTTGGGTGGGAAGGGACCTCAAATTCCATCTGGTGCCACCCCAGCCATGGCAGGGACACCTCCACTGTCCCAGGTGCTCCAAACCCCATCCAGCCTGGCCTGGGACATTCCAGGGATCCAGGGGCTGCTCTGGGCACCTGTGCCAGGGCCTGCCCACCCTGCCAGGGAACAATTCCTGCCCAAAATCCCATCCAGCCCTGCTCTCTGGCACTGGGAGCCATTCCCTGTGTCCTGTCCCTCCATCCCTTGTCCCCAGTCCCTCTCCAGCTCTCCTGGAGCCCCTTTAGGCTCTGAAGGAGCTCTGAGCTCTCCCTGGATCCTTCTCCTCTCCAGGTGAGCATTCCCAGCTCTCCCAGCCTGGCTGGGAGGCTCCTCTTTCCTGTAGTTTTGGACAAACATCCCAGTTTTTCCCTCGGGTTTATCCTTCCTCACATTTTGAGCCCGTGTTTGGCACTGGGGGGTGTCAGCCCCCGGATGATCCAAGGACACCCCACAATCCCGAGTGTCCCTCCCAGCTGCTGCTCTGGGGAAGGGGATCAGCCTGGCTGATCTTTCTGATCCTTCCTCCCACAGATTTCCCTTCCCCGGTGCCAGCTGGGCCTCAGAGCCCCAGTTAAATTCGGAGCAGCCCTGCGGAGCCGCTGGAATCCTGCTGGGGGCAATTATCGGCTCCTGCTCCGGTGGGAGGCACACGCCGGGACAGCGCTTTGTTATTCCACTTATTCCAGAGCAGGGACAGGAGATCGGGATCTCAGCACTGGATTTTGCTGCTCTCTGACGCTGCTGCCACCCCCAGGGTCCCAGCATGGATGGGATGGGATAGGACACTCCTGGGTGATCCCAGATCATGAGGGATCTGCAGCTCACACTCCATCGGGATCCAGGATTTCCATTCCTTTCCCACCCATTGTTGCAGAGACCTGACTTTTCCCAAAATAAGCAGGGAGGGATTTTTTGATGCAGTGACTGGACAAGGGGGAATGGCTGCCCACGGGCTGGGAAAGGATTAGATGGGATATTGGGAAGGAATTCCTCCCTGGCACAGGTTTCCACAGAAACTGGATGCCTGGAAGTGCCCAAGGCCGGGTTGGATGAGGCTTGGAGCCACCTGGGATGGTGGAAGGTGTCCCTGACCTGGCAGGGGTGGAACTGGATGGGCTTCAAGGCCCTTCCATCCCAAAACATTCCATGTTTCTCTTCCGTGGCTTTATTCCAGCAGCTCCTTTCCCTCCTTTTCCTGGAAAAACCAGGACCTCAGCTGGCTTGGGCTGCACCAGGAATGTCTCAGTTCCTTTACAGGCTTCTTAAAATTCCTTCCAGCCTCCTAAACTGGGGTGATGTGGGCCAAAAAAAAGATGGATAGAAGTTTCCAAAGGAGCTGGAAGAGCAGGTTGGGTTTGGGAAGCGTGGGAAGTGTGGGAAGGAGCTACCCAGGGTGCATCCCAAACATCCCTGTGCTGCTGCTCCCAGCTGCTCCCGTGCCAGCCACTGGATCCCGTCAATCCCAGGACTCGACTCTGCAAGAATTGTTCTGTTTTTGTGGGATTGATCCAGCTGGGAGCAGCACTGGGAGCTTCCCGTGCAGCTGGGCCAAAGTGCCCTGGCAGTGCCAGTGCTCCCGGCTGGATCCCCAGGGAATCCTGATCCCTCAGCAGGAGGCACCAAGCTCAGGTGCAGAGAATTGTTGGAGCCCCAAACTCATGACATGGATGGCAGAAAGCCCAGCTGGACTCTCCCTGGATTCTCCTTTTGTCATCCATTCCTGCCGTTGGAAAAGCTCAGCGAGAAGCTGGGGAAAAAAAATTCCAAACAGCAAAAGGCAACTCTTGAAAGACCTTGGAGGCCTGGGAAGGTAATCCGGATTTTCCTTTGTCACATGGGTGCTGCCAGGAGGAGGCAAGGTGGGGTCAGGGATTTCAGGGATTTTTCTGAGGGCTGAGTTTCCTTGGAGGGAAGGTGAAGCTCCTGGAGGTGGAGGAGAGCTGGACACTGGTACCTGCTGGTGTTGGTTCCGTGTGCTCCATGGATTGTCCATTCCCTGGAGTGTCCCTTGGCTGGCAGGAGCTCGGATCCCCTGCTCCTCCCAGGTTCTCTGTGAGGAAAAGATTGGGAATTGCGTTATGGAGATGTGCTCACAAACATCACCCTGTGGGTATGGAGCTCACAATCCCATCTTTTATAGGAATCACGGAGTCCTGGAATGGTTTGGGTTGGGAGGGAGCTTAAAGCTCATCCCATCCCACCATCCCAGGCTGCTCCAAGCCCCATCCAGCCTGGCTTTGGGCACTTCCAGGGATCCAGGAAGCCCCAGCTGCTCTGGGAATGTGTGCCAGTTTTATTAGGATGTTTGACTCTGCAGGATCTCAGTCCTTGGAGGAGATTGCAGGAAATGCCCTGGAGATCCTTCATCTAGATTAAATCAGTGTTCTCTGAGTGATATCCACTCCTGCAGGAATGGCTGGAATGTGGGAATGCCTCCAGCCTGGAATCCGAGGCCGCATTGCCTCATCCCTGGAAGTGTCCAAGGTTTGGAGCAGCCTGGGGCAGTGGAAGGTGTCCCTGCCCATCCCAGGGGATTAGGTGACCTTTAACGCCCCTTCCAACCCAAACCAGCCTGGGATTCTATTCCATGGCTCCTGAGTGTGGGATGCCCGATTCCAGCCCTTAGATCCGATGTCTGTCAGGACTGACAGATGGAGATCTAACTCCAGCCACCTTTTGTTATCCAGGACTTCAGTCCCTTGGAGCTGCAACAAACCCGTCCATGGTTTTTGTGCCTTTCATTCCCAGCCAGCTCCCGCCGGGATCTGAACCAGCCCTGGCCACTCCACCCCCTGAGCGAGCCGATATCCATCGACACTTAATTATTCATCCCCCGGGCCTTTCATCTCCAGTTCCTCCCGATTTCCCTGATTTCCTGCCCTCCCTGGAGCTGGCAGGGCCCACGCCCAAGAGCTGAGCCAGGGGAGGTGTTTGGGGCTGGAATTTTGGCTGCCTTCATCACAGTTGATTCCTGCAATTCAATCCATCCCCTGTGCAGCTGTTCTTGTTTCCAAAACATTCCCTTTTTTGTTTTTTGGGAGCTCTGCTGTCAGTTTTAGGCTGTTTCCCGTGGATCTGTGCAGTCCAAGTAGTTTTCCCGCTTATTTTTATCCTTATATATAAATACACACATTTAGCCGTGGATATTCCCAGTCACTGATTAATTTAATATCTTCTCTAATCTGCTCCAGTTCTGGCATTCCCAGGAAAACAAGGAAAAGAACAACAAATCCCTTCTCCAAAGGTCTCCCAAATTCCCTCTCCAAAGGTCTCCCAAATTCCCTCTCCGAAGGTCTCCCAAATTCCCTCTCTGAATGTCTCCCAATTTTTGCTGCCTCCTCTCCGTGGGCAGAACTTTTGCTTTTCCCAGAGCTGGGATGCTGCAGCTCCTTGCCAATTCCTTTGGGATAGCACATGGGATCCTCTGGGATTCCTTTGGGATGGGATCAGCGGGAGGAGCTGTGGGAGTCCCTGGAAGTGCAGCCAGCTGAGGGGGAGTGATGGTCAGCAGCTGTCCCACACCAAGACTTTGATTCCCTCTCGCTTTTCCAGAGCAGCCACTCCAGCTTTATGGCCGGGATGGGAATTATGACGGATTCAGACACCAGAGGTCAAATTCCGGTGATGGCACAGAGCCCTCGGATGATGGGAGCCAACGGATCCATCCTGCTTTGCATCAGCAAAACATCTGGCTGGGGTGGAGGGCTCGGGACCACGTGGAGCAAAAGCAGCTTTCCCTCCTTGCCGAGCCGATCCGCTTGGATAACCCTTTATTCCCCAAAAAGTTTTTCCAGGCCCAGGGCAGGGGTGGAGTCCCTGTTCCTGGAGAGATTTAAAATCCCTGGGGATGTGGCATTTGGGGACATGGGGAATTTGGGAATGGCTGGGCTGTGGTCTTAGGGGTCTTTTCCCACGGAAAAAAATTCCATGATTCTAAGACCTGCCTATTTATTTGGATTAGTGATCAATAGTGTGGATGACAAAGCTTTGCCAAGAAATCTTCCAAGAGGAGCAGCTCTTGGTGAGTCAGAGCTGCATCCGACCTGGAAGTGCTGGTTCCCACCTGGAAGTGCTGGTTCCCACCTGGAAGTGCTGGTTCCCACCTGGAAGTGCTGGTTCTCACCTGGAAGTGCTGGTTCTCACCTGTAAGTGCTGGTTCTCACCTGGAAGTGCTTCTGCCGTGTCTCCCTTGAGGTCCAGGATGGGCTCAGAAGAGGACATGGGTTTTTTGGGGCTCTGCTCCGGTTCCGAAGGCTCGGGAACGGGAAGGCTGAGCCAGGAGCTCCCTAAAAACCAACACCCAAAGGAGAAAATCTTATAAAGAAAAGGATGCAGGGGGAATGTGGGAAGAGTGGTGGATGGGAATAGAATCCAAAGCACCTCCCAGAGGCCACGCTGGCTTCCCAGGGTGAGGAATGACCAGGAAAACCCCCAGTGCCTCCCGAACCCTTCTTGGGGTGATCCCTCAGCTTTGGGCAGTGCCTGTAACCACATCCCACATTTCCCACCAGGAATTGCTGTTCCTCATGCTTTGGTCCTGCTCTCCTGCCTTTTTGCTAAACCTTCCTATCCCTGGCTTTCCATATATTGCCTCATTTCCATGGATTTACAAACAGGGAGGGATGCGAAGTGTTTATCCTACACCGGGATTAGCGCTTCGGCTTTCCGTTATTTTCTTCCCTGACATTTCCACGCAGACACTTCCATTTGCCACACAGCCTGGAAGAGGCTTTGGATCCAGTTCCTGCCCCATCCAGGGGATTTGCCTCTCCATGACAAAACGTCGGAGCGGGATCATCCCCTTGGCAGAGAGAGCAGCAAATCCCATCAGTGCTCCAGTTCCCGGCAGGCAGACAGGGAATCACGGAATCATCACCCAGAAAGATCCTCCAGGACTGTCCCAGGGTGATCCAAGCCCAGTCCAGCCTGGCCTGGGACATTCCAGGGATCCAGGAACAGCCACAGCTTCCCTGGGCACCTGTGCCAGGGCCTGCCCACCCTCCCAGCCAGGAATTCCTTCCCGATATCCCATCCAGCCCTGCTCTTCCAGAGGTGGATGGAGACTTTCGCCAAGGCCACCCTGACTGGGGATAAAACCAGCCCTGCTCCACCCGGCCGTGGGGAGCAGGGGATGGAACTGGGTGCTCCAGCTCCCAAACCCCCACAGCTGAGCAGGACTCTGTGTCCGGTGGTTTCCAGAAACCAGGATAGAGCAGGATTCTGTGTCTGGTGGTTTCCAGAAACCAGGATAGCGGGAATTTGCCCAGAGACAGCCTGGCCAGGCTGGATCTCCACCATCCATGATGATCCAGAAGAAGGTGCAGCCCGCAGGAGATGGCAGCAGGATCCCAGCATGCCCTGTGCCCATTCAGTGAGGTTCCTGAGACAATTCCTGGCTCTTCCCAAGCTCCAACCAGGGTCTCCTGTTTCCCAGGACCACCAACTTCACCCAGAGGCTCTGTGGTCACCGCTGGCACAGCTGGAAATGTTCCATTCCTAAATCAAATTAATATCCCAGGGCGGCTGGTTTTGCACCCAGTGATATCCCAGAGCCCTGGAGGAGGGAATCTGAGCTGAATTCCATCCAGGGGGGAATTCCAAAGCCTTTTGGGCAGAGCAACATCCAGACAGGACACGGGAACGTGGCTTGGAATGGAATTCCTGGCACATAATTATAATGGGAAGGATTTTCTGTGGAATAAGAACAACGCTGAGACTCCCCCATTTCATTTGCACGGCTGAGCTTCTCCAGGTCTTCCCAAACATTCCAGCAGAGCTCCAGGCTGCTGCATTCCCACTTCCACGTGCTGACCTGCAGCCGGCGCTTATTAAAGATTTAAAGGCCAAGCTGTCAGCACCGCTCTGGGGATGGACTTTTCCTCTTATAGCTCTATCCCTCTAATTCTAATAGGATTGGGAAGGGGAGGCGGAGTCTGGAGCAGTGCCAGGAGCTGAGGGAGGGTTTGTTCCTTCCAGAGGCTTTGCACACCTTGGCGCAGCTTTCCGGAAGTTTGTTCCTCTTCCAGCACCTCCCGGGATTTTGGGTTAATCCCTGGGGCAGTGAGAGCGCAGGAGCTGCTCTGTCCTGGTTTTCCCTCTTCCCAGGGATAACCAAACACCCTCTGTGTGCTGGCTGCCCGTGCTCTGCTCCACGGGGAAAACAGAATTAATCCCGTTTTATTCCAAATTTCAGACGGGCTCTTGCTGCTTCCCAAGGTTTGGGAAGATTCCCAAGCTCCACTCCGGCCTCAAATCCAGGCTGTCCAACAAACACAGCGGCTTTGGGGATATTCCATGGATGTGGAGAAGGGATGGAAGCCACCGGGGAGCCACCGAGCTCTGGGATACTTGGGAATCACAGCCACTGCTGGAACTCAAATGCTTGGGACTCTTCACCCACTCCCAGGTTTCTCCCAGGACACGGTTTTCCATGGATTTACCTGGAAGGCTGCAGTGCCTGGAGAGCTGCCTGGAGAGCTGGCCTCGCACAACGGGACCTGGAAACAAAGGAGAAGGTTTGGATCTGGATCCTGCTCCAAAACCATGGAATTCTGGTGACCTCCTCCACACCTATGGACCGGTCTGGATCCTGCTCCAAAACCATGGAATTCTGGTG
>NC_031772.1:18902756-18904226 GCF_001522545.3 Parus major
CTGCTCCTTCCCAAATCTGCTCCTTCCCAAATCTGCTCCTTCCCAAATCTGCTCCTTCCCAAATCCTGCTCCTTCCCAAACCCTGCTGCTCCTTCCCATATCTGCTCCTTCCCAAATCCTTCTCCTTCCCAAATCCTGCTCCCTCCCAAATCTGCTCCTTCCCAAATCTGCTCCTTCCCAAATCTTCCTCCTTCCCAAATCTGCTCCCTCCCAAATCTGCTCCTTCCCAAATCTTCCTCCTTCCCAAATCTGCTCCTTCCCAAATCCTGCTGCTCCTTCCCAAATCTGCTCCTTCCCAAATCTGCTCCTTCCCAAATCCTTCTCCTTCCCAAATCTGCTCCTTCCCAAATCCTTCTCCTTCCCAAATCTGATCCCTCCCAAATCTGCTCCTTCCCAAATCTGCTCCTTCCCAAATCTGCTCCTTCCCAAATCTGCTCCTTCCCAAATCCTTCTCCTTCCCAAATCCTTCTCCTTCCCAAATCTGCTCCTTCCCAAATCTGCTCCTTCCCAAATCTGCTCCTTCCCAAATCTTCCTCCTTCCCAAATCTGCTCCTTCCCAAATCTGCTCCTTCCCAAATCCCACACTTTGGCAGGAGCTGGGCTCCTCCCTGGACAACCTGCTGAGCAAAATCTGCTCTCATTCCTGAAATCCCAGCACCCTCCCACAGCTGTGTCTGCCCCAGACGTGTCCCTGGGGGATTTTATCATCCTCAGTCTCTGTTCCAGGTCTGGACAAGGCTTCCTGCGAGAATCACGGAGCGGTTTGGGTTGGGAGGGACCTTAAATCTCATCCCCTGATGGGCAGGGACAGCTTCCACTGGCCCAGCCTGCTCAGAGCTCCATCCAGCCTGGCCTTGGATGAGGAATAAAGGCCTGGGCCAGGATTTCCAGGTGTTTTCAGCCTGCAGGCAGCATTCCCAACCCAAGGAGCCTGGAGAAAGGGCTGCACCTGAGCCCTGGCTGCTCAGAGCCGCTCGTGGCAGCGCTGGGAAGTTCTGCAGGGATGTTAATGGCAGGGAGAAAAGCCATTAAAGGAGGAAGAGTTGAGGTTACAATATTGTGCTGAAAAGTTTATTGCTGCCTGTAGAGACATCAGGTCTGTACTTCCAGGATTACTCAGTGCTTAATGCCCAGAGCCTGCACATTTCTTTTGCCGGGAAAACCATTTGGGGTTCTTCCAAAACGGAAAAATTAAAGGGCTTCCCTAATAAATGTGTCCAAAAGCAAAAAGGAGGGAGGAGAAGGCTCCAAGCCCAGCTGAGGAGCCCAGCCTGAGGCAGAAGTGTGAGGACAGGGTGGTCCTGCTGGCCAAACCCTGGGTGGGCACTGCTGGACCCTGAAAATTTGGGGATGGAGATGCAATGGTGCTCCCTTCCACTGCTGGCTCCTCCTGACCTCGGCTACAGCAGGAAAAGGTGTAAATTTATACAGGAATTTGGGTGTCCAACAGGAAAAGGTGTAAATTTATAC
>NC_031772.1:18905964-18908159 GCF_001522545.3 Parus major
GATTTGGGGATGCAGCAGTGATTTGGGGATGCAGCAGTGATTTGGGGATGCAGCTGTGATTTGGGGAAGCAGCAGCAGTGATTTGGGGATGCAGCAGCAGTGATTTGGGGAAGCAGAAGGGATTTGGGGATGCAGCAGTGATTTGGGGATGCAGCAGCAGCAGTTCTGCCCAAAGCCGGAGCTCGGGCTCCCTCCTGCTCCTCTGCTGGCACCCAGCTCCGATCTGAAATCAATGTGAGCGAGGTGCCAGGACCTGAGTGAGACTTTGTGTCTCTCTGAAACCCAGAGATCCCAGAACTTGGTGTAGGCACTGCCTGGAAGCGGAGCAGAGCGTGGGGCAGCAGCTTTGTGCTGTTCTCAGGGGGTCCTGGGGCTCCCCTGGCTGGGCCAGGGATGGTTTGTGTCCTCTGCCATCTCCAGGAGTGCTGGGGGGTCTCTGTGGGTGCCAGGTTTGCACCCAGGTTTTTGTGGGAGCTGGGAATTTGCCTTGGGAGAGGAAGGTGGGAGCTCAGAGCAGCCCCTGCTCCAGGGACAGCGATTCCCTGATGGCTCAGCTCGGGAAAAGGAGGCTCAGGGGGAATTTCTGGCTCTGCACAAGTCCCTGGCAGGAGGGGACAGCCAGGGAGACTGGGATTGCTCCCAGGGACAGGGACAGGAGAGAGGGAACAGCCTCAGGCTGGGCCAGGGGAGCTCAGGGGGGACAGAGCAGGAATTTCCCCATGGAAAGGAAGCTCAGACATGGGAAGGGACTGCCCAGGGAGGTTTGCAATCCCCATCCCTGGAGGGATCTAAAATCCCTGTGGATGTGGCACTTGGGGACAGGTCAGTGGTGGCCTTGGCAGGGCTGGGGGATGGTTGGATTGGATTGGATGACCTTAGAGGGTTTTCCTGCATAAATGATTCCATAATTCCATGAATTCACCAAGGAACGTTGCCTGCACAGGAGATTTGTCTCTTCACGGGGTGTTACCAAGGGAATTTAAGGTTTGGATGCTTTGGTGAGCCCAAGGTTCAGATTTTGGTGTAATCACGGTGCCAGGGACGTGGTGGGACAGGGGAGATGCCAGGCAGGGAGGTGTGAGGATTATTTTGGGAATAACGAGGGAAAGCAAAGGAAGAAGAGGAGAGAGGAGAACAGAAGAGGCCAGGAAAGCCCAGGACAGTGAGCACCGAGGCAGAGCCAGGCTGGGCAGGGGGTGCTCACCTTAGGCTGGGTCTGGGTCTCTCCACGAGCTGAGTTCAGTTCCAGTTTCACCTTTGGTGAAATTAGAAGTTGTGCACCTAAACTCAATCAAGAAGAGGCGGCAGGAGAAGATGAATGGATTGGTTGGAGATGGGAGGGAAGCAGTGGAGCTTGGGGAGGGGAAGAATGAGTGTTTAAACCTCAGGGAGCTGTGCCATTCCTGCCAAAACCGGCTCCTTTGGGAATGGCAGTACATCCCAAAGCCTCTCCTCCAGAGTCTGGGTGCTGTGCCCACCGAGGGTCCCAGCCCTGTTCCCCTGTCCAGTGGCAGAGCTGATCTCCAGTCAGGAATCCTGCAGAGGAAAACTGGGACTGCAGACTCTGCCCAGCTCTGCTCCTCACCACAAATCCCTGCCGGGGTTCATTAGCGCTCATTAACGGGGCTGTCCCCAGCCCAGCCTGGCACCTCCAGGGGATAACTCGGCTTCCTCCGCTCCTTCCCTCTCTGCAGCTCCTCCTCCGTGCCTCAGTTTCCCAGCCTGGGGCTCCTGGATGCTCCCGGATTTCTCCTCCTGCCCTCCAAGGGCTGTTTCCTCCCTCCCTGCAGGAGCACTTTGGCTGTCCCCGGATCCCTGCGGCGTCCTGGGCCGGGCTGGGACAGAGGAAGGCGACCCTGCCATGGCTGGGAGGATTTTAGGGGGAGTTTTAGGGTCTTTAGGGTCCTTTCCAACCCCAACCATCCCACGATTCTCTGATTTAAGCACAAAATGCTTCTCCTCTCTGGTCTTGTCTCTTCAGTTTTCTCCTAGATATTTTCTCTTTATCTCCTGACCTTTTCCAAGTTACATTTCTTACTGGATATTTATAGATTTCTTACCAAATATAATATACTAGATATTACTTAGATATTTACTAGATATTTTTAATAGGTAATAGATATTTCTTACTAGATATTGATTATATCTGTCTCTAAGTGGATTATTATAGATATCTAGTATATCTAATAGATATA
>NC_031772.1:18908757-18912715 GCF_001522545.3 Parus major
TATCTGTCTCTAAGTGGATTATTATAGATATCTAGTATATCTAATAGATATAAATATATTAGCTATAGATATTTATACTAGATATCTATTTCACTAGATAAATTACTAATTATTTCTTACTAGACATTTATTATATCTTACTAGATGTGTATCACTAAGGAGAAATGAGAATTTTAAGTTTGTGTTTCTTACTAAACAAGAAACTTGCCTGTTTTTAGGTTCGTGGCGGTTCCTGGGGAGGTGCCAGCTCTGGCAGAGCAGGGAGGGAGATCAGTCAGTGATAAAAGTGCCTGGGGAAGGAGTTTTCATTTCATTTCAGCCCCTCTGAGGCAGTGATGGGGTTAAACCCAGCTCAGAGAACTGGGAGAGAACAGGAGCTGCAGGAGCTGGAAAATTTGGGGATGTGGAGCAGAAGGTGCTGAGGGGGACAGGGACAAGGACCAGGATCCTGCTCCTGGGAAAAACCTTTGGGTTTTCCTTCCCCACCCGAATTCCTGGAGCAGGAAGGAGCAGTGAGGATTCCCCCTCTCCTGGGGTCTCATCCTCGCTCGGTGCCCTGGGGAGGAGCAGGGCCAGGCTCGGTGTGTGTCCCCGGCCCTGCAGGAGCTGTGCTGGGTGTTATCAACCCTAAAACTGTTAATATTGTTAAGATAACTCTGCCTTCCCCAGCGCCTGGCACAGCTCTGCTGATCAGCTTTGAGCCTTGACACGGAGATCCAGGAGAGGAGGAGGAGGGTCCAGCACAGTCCTGGAGAGCTGCACCACCCCTGGCAGTCACCCTGACAGAAGGAGAGGGACTTAGGCTTGTCTTTTCTGGTGTTTCTCCATCGTTTTCACTCCAAGATTTCCCCTCTGCTCCGTGCATGAGGGTCTGTTCTCTTCTCCTGGTTCTGTCCTGGATTTGCACCGAGGCCGAGTGACTCCCACCCAATCCCCCGTGGCTTTTCCCATCCCCCTGCCCTTGGTGCTGCTTGGGAAACGCTCCTGGGGAGCCCATGGAAAATGGCTTTTGGACAAAGAGCCCTTTGTAGCTGCAGACCAAGGGAGAGAGAGGGAAAAACCTGAGGAAGGTGCCGTTTGTGCTGCTGCTTTTCTGAGCAGAGCTGCCCCCGCGACCCAGGCCTTTCCCTTCCCATCTCCAACACCTGCCTCTGCTAAAAACCCACCCAGCACCAGCCTCCCTGCCTGGGAGAGGCTGGCATTTTATTTAGGGCTGATCCATTTTTCTTTTAATTCAGATCAATGCAGGTTAATTGAGAGCAGCTTATTTTTACTTCTGCTGGTGTGTGCCTGCCAGGATCAATAGCAGTCATTTCCACTTAAACCGTTGTGCCTTTACTGGAAGCAGCAGAGCCCCCAGCCCCGCGCTCACCCCCAGCCCTGCGGTTCCTGCTGCAATAATTGCAGCCAGGCTCTCGGCAGTCTGGCTGCAGCGGCATCCTCGTAATGCTGCGAGGAAATGGAGCCGGGGGAGATGGATTACAGCCTGCAACATTTGCACACTAAAAATACCCGGCCAGGGGCAGCCGTTCATTGATCCCTGCGCCTTAATGGGCCGCAGAAGGTCCCCCCTGGCCACCCATTGCCGCTAGATGGGGCGATGCGGCAGCGCTGCAGCCCCGAGCTGCTGCACCCTCCCCTGCCTCAGCCGGGACCAGCAGAGCCCGGTGTTCCCCCAGCCGGGTCCTTTCGGGGGTCCCGAGCCCGCTGTTCCCCCAGCCGGGTCCTTTCGGGGGTCCCGAGCCCGGTGTTCCCCCAGCCGGGTCCTTTCGGGGGTCCTGAGCCCGCTGCAGAGCCCGGTGTTCCCCCAGCCGGGTCCTTTCGGGGGGTCCCGAGCCCACCGAGACCCCACTGCCGAGCTCGCTATTTCCACACCCGGACGCTTTCGAGGGTCCCGACCCCACCGCAGAGCCCGGTGTTCCCAGAGCCGGATCCTTTCGGGGGTCCCGAGCCCGCTGTTCCCCCAGCCGGATCCTTTCGGGGGTCCCGAGCCCGGTGTTCCCCCAGCCAGGTCCTTTTGGGGGCCCCAACCCCACCGACACCCCACTGTTCCCACCCCGGATCCTTTCGGGGGTCCCGAGCCCACCGGGGCATTCCCGGGGAGCGCTGCCCACGGGGGGCTGGGGGAACACGGGTGTTCCACTGCTGGATGTGTCTCCAGAGGGAAATCCTCACGGGTGGGGTGGGTTTGGGGCCAGGCAAATCCCAGGGTTTGTGTTTGGCCACTGGAAGATCGTGGGAGTGGGAAGGGACCCTAAAGCTCATCCCTGCCAGGACAGGGACCCCTGCCACTGTCCCAGGCTGCTCCAAGCCCTGTCCAGCCCGGCCTTGGGTGCTCGGGAGGATGGGACAGGTCTCTCCCCCTGGATCCTGGATACCTCAGCAATGCCTCGGTGTTCCTGCACTGTTTGTGCTGCAGAGCTCCGTATTTCAAACTTGGGATTGACCTCAAATCCAGCGGGCAGGGCCCAGAGGTGCCGCTGTCCCCTGGCTCTGCCTGCTCCCACCTTCCCTGGCTCCCTGGCCATCATCCCCACGCTCTTCCCCCTCTGCTCTGACAGCTGAATCCTCGATCTTCCATCCCCTGCCATGGGAGCTGTGGAAGTGTGGTGGGAATTCCTCCTGGGATGTTGTCAGGGGATTGTTAGTGCAGAACCAGGCCAGCACGGAGGAGGGAGATCCTCTGCAGGACATCAGTGAGGACATTTTCCTCTCAGCCATCGGGCAGAGGTTGGGTTTAGCCGAGGTTCCCTGCTCCCGTGGCTCCATGGGCAGGTGAGGACCAGCTCCAGGGGCTGCTGGGTCCTGTCCAGGGGAAGGAAAAGTGGACAAATGGGAAAAGGAGCCACCAAAGCGCTGCCAAAGCCCTTCCCTCCCTCCCTTCCCTGCCAGGATCCCTGATCCCTGTTTGCTGCCCTTTGCAGACCTCCCAGCCCAGCTGATGTTTTGGGGAAGAGAAGAATTCATTCCCAGTTTCCTGATGGGTAAAACCAGGCCAGAGCAGGGGCGAGTTCTGCTCAGAAATGTCAGGCAAGAATGGCTTTGGCCCCCA
The DNA here is from genome assembly GCF_001522545.3 of Parus major. NCBI lineage: Eukaryota > Metazoa > Chordata > Aves > Passeriformes > Paridae > Parus > Parus major. Next base: position 18,911,810 of record NC_031772.1, read on the forward strand.
GGGCCGGAGCAGAAGCGATTTAAAGGGTTGGTGTCCATCAGGGTGGCTCACAGGGTCTCCAGCCCAGCTCCTTCATTTCCTCTGCCTGGACCCGCCGTGGCTCTGGAGGAGCCATATGTCAGCTAAATGTGTCTCTAATTGATTTCTGGAGCTGCACGGAGTGTAAACATTTTACCAGTCAGAGAGCAGCTGATCTGGAGAGGAGGTGGGAGGGGAAAGGGCAGGAGAAAGTCTGGTGTGAAGCTGAGGGGAGCCTCGGAAAACCACTTTTGTCTGGCCCCATCAAACCCGAGCGAGCGCGGCCCCTCGGCGGGGTTCCCCGGTAATGGAGTCGCTCCCAGGGCAAAAGTTAACTCCAATTAGGGGCTGTGCAGGGAGGGTTTCACTCCCACGTCCCCCCGCAGGAGCCGTGTCAGCTCCCGTTACCGAGATGGGCCGGGCAGCAGCTGCGAGCAGCGTGTGGACAATGAGGGGTGTCCTGGGAATCCTCCTGCTCCTCCTCCTCCTCCTCCTCCTCCTCCCCCCCTGAACCACCCAACCTTTGTCAGGGTGTGACCCCACCAAAACTGTTCCTTCGGGACATTCCCCAAATTTCACCCCCAAACCGTCTCTGTTCCCTCATCCCTCCACGCAGCCCCCGTTTTAACCCCCGTTTTAACCCCCATTTTAACCCCCACTTTAACCCCCATTTTAACCCCCGTTTTAGCCCCTGTTTTAACCCCCGTTTTAATCCCCGTTTTAACCCCTTGTTTGCCCAAGTCCCCCCGGGACACCGGGTGAAGCCTGATGAGACAAAGAGGGACAATCAACGCCAAGGCTGATGCCGCGCTCCAAAAATGATGGGCGACAAGCAAAGCCCAAGTGCAAACGGGTGGGGAAGGGCAGGGGAGGGTGGGGAAGGGAAGG
>NC_031772.1:18913345-18914760 GCF_001522545.3 Parus major
CGGTGTCCCCGTGTCCCTGGGACTGCTCTGGACAGGTGGCCGTGGCTGCTGAGGAGGGGAAACCAAAACCACGGGGTCACCCCCTGTGAGACCCCCCTGAAAATCCCCCCCGTCCCCAGGACCCCACTCCGGGTGTGTTTTCTTTCTCTCCTCAGCCTCTGCTGTCACCTGCCCGGACGAGCTGTCCAGGTGGTAAACAGAGATGGAAACCAGAGATCCTTCATCCCTTAGAAGCCTTTAATTCAACTTCCAAGATTTTATTCCAGCGCCACAAAGAGCAGGGAGGATTTGGGGTTTCTCCTTCTGAGCAGGAAAAATAAAGTCCATTAGAAATCTCCTTCTACTCAATAAAAAATCAGCTTTACTGAACCTTTTAATTAAACAGCAACATTGAACCGAACTACTTAATTTACAAAATATTGTGGAGCGTTTACTGGAATAAAACACAACAAATTCTGTTTCAAGTCAGAGTTTTTTTCCTTCTTTTTTTCATCCCTCTTCATGCAAAGATTTCACTCAGCTTGAATTTAATAAGCCAGCTCACCTGAACAGAACTGAAATACATTCAATAAACCCGAGGCAAAAGAGAGGAAAAAGTGGGGAATTATTAGAAAATGTTGGAGCATATTGATTAGGGGGAAGTTGGGTTTTTTTGGGCTTCAAAATGGTGATTTTGTTCTTAAACAGTCTTAAAATGAGCAATGACAAGTGCAGACAGGTTAAAGCTGTCCAAATAGCTGCCGAATGGAATGTTCTGGGCAGACACAGTGTAAAGCATCTGCTGTGTGTGTCTGCGTTACTTCTCATTTATTTATTTTCTTGATTTTTTTTCCCCCTCCAGATGGAGAGAAAAGAAAGAAAGACCCAACCTCTCTGTGTATCCAAACGGATTTTTTTCCCCCGCGTGCCTTTTGGGGCAGGAGCTGCGGTTTTTCCACCTCGCACCCATCGCGGCAGCCGCGCTCTGAGCCGCTCGCTGTGCCTCGGTCTGTGTGAGCCCTGCGGCCACCAGCGGCCACCAGCGGCCACCAGCGGCCAGCAGCGGCCAGCAGAGGCCACCAGCGGCCACCAGCGGCCAGCAGCGGCCAGCAGCGGCCAGGGTGGCTCTTTGTGGCGGTGCCTGGCAGCTGACGCCGGCTCCGGTGACCCCCGGGCCGAGCCCCCCGAGCCGCGTCTGGCGGCTCCCGGCCCGGCCCGCTGGCGCTGGGAGCGGCTGAGCCTCCCAAGCTCGGCTTTCCAAGCCCGGCCCGGGCCGTCCCAGCTGTCGGGTTTGCGGGGGGAGGAATAGCTCTACACAGGGATTACTCCCAGGTGGAAACCGCCGGCAGCAGCGCTGCAGCCCCGAGCCAGGGGCAGATGGAAATCCGTGCGGCTGGAGCTCCAGATGCGCTGGGTCCGGCCCCGGCTTTCCCTGC
>NC_031772.1:18915092-18919634 GCF_001522545.3 Parus major
CTGTTCAGGTTCCTGGCTCCAATTGATCAGATCCGGCTTTCCCTGTTCGGGTTCCCGGGATAAAGCGCTGGCAGAAGGATCCGAGGCTCACTCGGGATTCATTGCGAGAAGCCGGGGGCAGGAGCAGTGACCGCTGTGCTTGAGCCCCTTCCCTGCTCTCCCGGGGGAGATGACCCCTCTCTTCGCCTCCCAGCCACCCGCACTGATTTTTATTCCAAGCTCAGCGAAGCTCGCTCCCGGTGGGGTTGGAGGTGAGAGGCTCCGGCCCCGGGAGCCAGGCGGGGACGTGCACGGCCACCTCCGCCCCGTCACCAGGGTCACCGCGACAATCCCACCCCGGGGCTTGTTCCAGCATTATTCCATCCATCCCGCAGGTTTCCTGATCGAATCCCAGGGCTCGGAGCGCACCCCGGGCTGGCACGGAGCCCCTGCCCTGCCAGGTGCCCGGGGCAGTTGGGTGCCCAGGGCCCCTCGGTGACCCCGCCGTGGTGGCACAGAGCCAGAGGGGAAATGAGGCTTCTGCAACACGGGCAAAACAAAGGGGGAGCTGGAAATCCCAGGTGTCCTCATGATCCCCAAAGAAATAGAAATACGGGGACTTTTTTTGCTGTGAACCTTGGCACCAGGGCATTCCTCGCTGCTCGCAGCCGGCTGCAGAGGAGCTGTCCCTGCTTTTCCGAGGGAAAGGCAGCAGGACGCAGCTGGAATGCCGTGAGCTCGGGAAGGAGCCGGCGTTTGTAGCCAGCCCCTCGAAAGGACAGGACAGGGCTGTGGCAGCGCTCCCCCGGGGCGAGGTGGAGCTCCGGGTGCCAAATTCCCTGCGGGATGCTGAGGACAGCGGGACCCCGGAGCCCTCCAGCCGGGGCCCGGGGAGAGCAGAGCGGCAGCGGGGGCTCCTGCAGCAGCATCTGCGCTCTGGGGAGCCCCGGGGGAGCGGCTGGGTGCCAGGCGGTGCCCAGGACCTCGGGCTCTCGTTTCCTCCCCGCAGACCCCGCCGGCCGGCCGGCTCCGCTCGGATCGGGTGGCCGCTGCTCGCATGGTCGGGCGGCTTCCCCGCGTGTCCCTGCGCTGAGGATCGGGTTACGGCACCTCCACAAAGCCCCGGGCATGCATTATTCACCGCTGTGCTAGCCGAGATGGGCCGGGGAGCCGAGCCGGGGCTGGGAATCAGCCCGAGGGTGAGCGGGATGCGAGCGGGAGGCACCCGCAGGTACCCGGCTCCAGGAATTCTTTATTCAGCACCAGAGGAAAACTCCTTCGGGAGCAGCGGGGAACCTCTCCGCGGCTCAGACTGCGGGACGTGGCCCCCACCGCCGGCTGAACCGGAGGCAAAAAGCCGATGTGTGGCAGCAGAAACCTCATCCCCGGGGGCTCCGTGGCCGGGGGAGCCGCCAGGAGGAGCAGCCGGGGGGTCCCGGCCCTGGCTCTTTGTTCCCAGCATCATTCCCGGCTCCCGCACACCTTCAGTGGATGAGAACGCCCGGGACACAGCGAAAGGAAATATTCCTGCACTGTCCCCGGAGGGGAAAAAACCCCAATTCCCCCTGGGTTGAGTCTTTTGTGGGGAAACGTTGTTTTGCTGACACTTGGGGCTGGCGGGAGAAATCCATTCCGATGGAATTTCAGTGGGGAAAGCAGCAGACAAATGAGAGCGAGCAGAGTTGATGGCAGTGAAGCTGGGGTTTATTACACTCACAGCTGAGTGTTTTATTTTGGTTCCACATCAACTTCATTCTAATTCATTAAACTCACTTTGCTTTTACGGATTTCTTTCTTTTTATAAATAATCCAGTGCAAACACAATCGTTACAGAGCAATAAAACTGGAATATCCCATTCAGCACAAGCCAGGCTCCCACACTGCCTCACTCCAAATACCATTTTTCCCAATAAAACTCAGCCTTTTCCATCAGAGTTCCAAGTTCCTGCATTGCTCTGTGTCTCTCTACATCGAATGTGGCAAGAGGCAAAAGCACAAACCCCAGCAGGGTCTGTCCAGCAGCCCCACCTGTGGAATAACATCTCAGGAATTCCCAGTTGATGCCATCCGGGTTCTGGGTGGATCTCTCACATCCCATTTTCCTCCTTCTCCTTCTGCTGGCAGCTGGGATCTGGAGCAGGGGAAGGTGATGGGAACACCAGCAACATTCCCAGCTCTGACAGATTTTAAGTCTGAAATCCTGGGAAGATCCAGGCGGATTCTGGATCAGCGAGTCCGTGGAGAAATTCCCACTTTGGGTGCCAGTGGTGACTCCCCAAGGAGGGGAGGAGGTCTCCCAAGACCTGCTCTCCTCTCCCTGCCTGCCCTGCTGAGGTTTGTGGGCTCTGTTCCCATCCAGCTCCCCTTTCCCAGACTCCCAGAACCGCTTCCCACACGGATCCAGCCTCTCACTCCTCATTGTGCTCTGCAGCTTCCCTGGCCGAGCCTCGCCGGCCCTGCCTTTTATTTCTCAATGGACAGGCTTAACAGAGATGTCTTGGGTTTTTAAAAATAGTTAATATTTAAATATTAATTGAGCCATTAATTACATCTGAGCCCCAGAACAAAACAGCTGTGAATAATTAATGAGAGGGCCTATAGTAAATGCCTCTAATAATTCACAAAGCGACCGAACCAGGTATTTCCAGAGCATCCAGAGGGAGGAGAAGCAGGGAATGGGGAGGGAAGGAAATGCAGGAACGTCGAGGGAAGGGGCTAAAAGGCAAGCTGGAGCATTATGGGATGTTTGGTGCTGTTCTCCCAAGGCTTTCTCAGCATCACCTGAGCACCCTGGTCCAGTGGAAGGATGGCAGGGCGCTGGGACTGGCTGGTTTTGAGGGCCCTTCCAACCCAAACCATTCTGGTCTTTTCTGTTTGTTCCTCTCCAAAACGCCCATCTGCTGGGGTGGGATTTCCTCTGGGCTTCAGAGGGGGAAAGCTGAGCCCCAGGGATGCTGGGTGTCACCCAAAAGCAGCCCTAGGGAGACCAGCAGGACTCCTGGCTCCCTGGCCCAGGTGTTTTGGACCACGCCAGTGGAACACCAGGATTTCTGGGCCCCACAGAGGTGGCTGCTGTCTGACCAAGCTGCCCTGCCAGAGTGACCAGCCCATGAGCAAAAGGTTTTAGTTCCCAGCCTGCAGTCCCCCTCCTGCCGGGGGTTTCAGACTCTCTGGGGCAGCAGAGGGGGAGGCAACGCTCTGCAAATCCATGCACTCACCTTCCAGGGCCTGGGGAAAGGCTCACCCAGGATATCCACATTTAATTGATGTCGTTCTTTAATTACAGGTGCTTTGAGCTTCAGGTAAGGCCGAGGGCTCCAGCACAGGAGCAGCACAGCTCCCCAAGCCTCCCAGAGCTTTGTTTGTGCAGGAGCTGTGGCTGATGACCCCGGCCAGGGAGCAGCTCCTCCCGGGCTGCCCAGGGCCTGGAGGCACAGAGATTCCATCCCCTGGAGCTGCCTGGGAGGGACAAGTCCTGGAGGTGATGGCTGGGTGTCCCTCTGTGGCTCCTGCAGGGGGGATCGTGCAGGGCACGGCTCGAGTCAGACACTCATGGGATGGGTTGGGTTGGGAGGGACCTTAAATCCCACCCAGAGCCACCCCAGCCACGACAGGGACACCTCCCACTGTCCCAGGCTGCTCCCAGCCCTGTCCAGCCTGGCCTGGGACATTCCAGGGATCCAGGGGCTGCTCTGGGCACCTGTGCCAGGGCCTGCCCACCCTGCCAGGGAACAATTCCTGCCCCAAATCCCATCCAGCCCTGCCCTCTGGCACTGGGAGCCATTCCCTGTGTCCTGTCCCTCCATCCCTTGTCCCCAGTCCCTCTCCAGCTCTCCAGAGCTCCTTTAGGCCCTGGAATGGCTCTGAGGTGTCCCTGGATCCTTCTCCTCTCCAGGTGAGCCCCCCCAGCTCTCCCAGGCTGGCCCCAGAGGGGCTCCAGGCCTGGAGCAGCTCCGTGGCTCCTCTGGGCTCTCTCCAGCAGCTCTGGGTTCCTCCTGTGCTGGGACCTGAGCACAGCTCCTGCTCTGGCACTGCCCATCTCACTCTGTGCCCAGGGAAAGCCCAGTCTGGAGCTGTCTTCAGGCACTGGTGCGAGGGAAGGGGAATGCCAGCTCTGCCCAGGGTGCCTTCCCTGGGCACTGACGGTGTCCCAGCCCTCAGGGATGTGTCCCAACCCCATTTTCCATCCTCTGCTGGGGGGAACAGCCCTGTCCTGGCTCGGAGCTGGACTGACAACCATCAAACACGCCCTAGGGGAAGGGGACAGGGATCCCAGCAGCACCAGGCAGGTCCTGGCCGGGGGTGAAGGGGTGCAGGGCAGCCTGTGCTGCGGAGCTGTGACCCCCTGAAGGAACCAGGGCCCGGCTGCCCTGGGCTGCTGCTCCCCCCTGCCACACTGAACACGGCTCTGTGACTCAAAAATGAGAATTTCACCCACCTCCTCAGCCTCTTTGGTGGAGTCTGAGACACAGAGTGTGAGCCCTGGGCTCTGATCTCTGCCTCCCACATCCAGGAGAACACTGAATTTCACACAACATGAAATTCATGGCTGTGTTTTCATGG
>NC_031772.1:18920879-18925297 GCF_001522545.3 Parus major
ATTTTATAAATAAATAAAAAAAGTTATACTCTTGACCTCCTCCAAATCCAGGGGAGAAGGACGTGGAGCCCTTTGTGCCTCTGATACCCACAGCTTTGTGTTCTACAGAGAATAAGGAAAAGGATCAGAGGAATTCTGCTCAGTGTCTCCCGCTCTGTCCACGCGGATGCAGCGTTTATAAATTAACCAAAAACCCTTGCAAATCTGCATAACCAGTTCCCCGTGTTCCTAATGCTTTCAATTTATCCTAATAGATATTTAATGAATACTTTATAAAGCCTTAGATGGGGAGTTTTAAAATCAATGGTGCTATTTTATTGCTGTTTGTATTATCTTTATCTGGACGGTGGCTCAGCCCTCTGCTGCCCATCGATTTCAGGCCTGGATCAATGAAGCCAGGTTTCAGCTCAGACACCTTGGGGTGGCCCAGAGCAGGCGGATCTGGGGGAAAAGGGCTCTTTGGCAGGTGAGGTCTGGCTGAGCTCACGCCCCAGGGTGGCACAGGTGATCCAAGGGATTGTCCTTGCTCTGCTCTCACCTGTGGTGACAGGAATTCACTGTCCTGGGAGCAGCCCCGCTCCGAGGGGGCACCCAGAGCATCTGGACCCCTCCTTTTGCACAAGCTCAGGGGGCTTTATCCCCACTCACATCACGGATATTCCCCAAACACCTCCCAAATCCTCGTGCGAGTCTCCACAGGTTGTTGGCCACTCTGCCCAGAGCAGATAAATGTGGAGCTTGAAAGTTTTTCCCAGCAGGGTCAGGTTTGTCCAGTTCCAAACCCATTGTTCCATCCCTGCTTCTCCCCAGCTTCCTGAGCCCCATCCCTGTGTGGATATTGAATTGTTCCCAGCCCACGGAAGAGATTCCACAGGGATGAAGAGCTCCAAGTCCCAGAGCAGCCCGAGGTCAGGATTCAGCTCTGCCAGCAGTGACCTGACTGTGAATCCCTTCGGGAAGCAATGGGAATCATGCTCAGGGCTTCCCCCGGGATCCTGGAGCATGAATCCCTTCAGGAAGCCATGGGAATCATGCTCAGGGCTTCCCCTGGGATCCTGGAGCTTTCCATCAGGAAAAGATGATCTTCTCTCATGGTTGTCCTTGTGAGCAGCACATCCCTGAGCTCTGCCACCCTCCCTTGCTCTCCTGACACTCCTGTGCTTGGCCTGCCCGGGCTGTTCCCTGTTACCACTGAAGATGAACAGATCACACACACACAGGTCGAGGTGTGGTGAAAGAAAGAGAAAGTTTATTTTTCCCCCCAGGATTTATAGGTTTCCTATCACAGCCAGGGATGGGATGGTCAGGATAACACTTTCCCACTGCACTGCCCATGAGAGATGCCCATCACAAGATGTGGAACAGAAAGAATGTACACATATCTATGTTTACAGTTACTGTCCTGGGAAAGTCCTTAGAAAACGATGTCAGCAAGCTCAGAAGCTGAGTTTTCAGGGCGACATCTCACCCTTTTAGGTTTAAGAAAAATGAACAAAGAAACTAGCAACATTATAAACAATCAAAAGGCTAAATAACAGGAAAATACAATACTCCATACAATCAGAAGGCTGTGATTTCAGGGTGATAGTTCCCACATCACCCGGGAGCTTTTTGGGTTTAGGCAAGAAAACCCCAAATCTTGTTCCTGGGATCTCCCTCCTCTCTGTCCCTGCAGTTCCTCCTCTCCCTGGGAGCCCTGGGGTTAACCCACGGCTCAGGGCACTCGGGGCACCCTCACACTCCTGCTGCTCACAGCCAGACTCACACACTGCTCTGGGTCAGCCCTTGCTGGCCCCCAGCTCCGGGTTTGTCCCCAAAGTCCCATCCCGAGGATTTCTGCACCTCCTCGTGGGGACCCTGCTGCTCCTGGGAGCTCTGAGGGCTGGAGCTCTGCTCCCCCAGCAGGGCTGGATAATCCTTCCCCCTGTCTGTGCTCCCCTTTCCCCCCCAGCCCTCCGGACCTCTTCCCCTGGACTCCCAGGATTTGGGAACTCGAGGATCAGCCTCTCTTTCCCTGCCCTCAGGGCACAGCCCAGGGTCGTCTGCCGGCGCCTGGTGTCCCCAGGGACAGAGGATAAGGGAGGGGACAATCTGGGTCAGCCCATGGCCTGGAGGGTTCTTAACCCTTTCCCCCCCAGGTCCTTGCTGGGAGAACTCAGACAGGACAGCAAAGGTTTATGTGTGAAGGTCAAATAAACCGTGGCACCCCGATATTCCCCCATCCTGTCCCTGAAAAACGGGGGATCTCTCCCAGAGGGTTTGTCCCACGCTCTCCCATCAGACACTCTCCTCTCCTCCGGCTGCAGGTGTATCCAGAGGGATTTGACACCTTTTGCTCCTGCTGGTTTTGGTGGGAAGGTGGAGATGTGGCTTGTGTGGGAGGCTGGGGACAGCAGAGGTGGCCGTGGGGACTGACCCTGTCCTGGCTGAGCCTCGTGGCTCCAGCAGTGTCTGCAGCCCAGGACAGCCAGGGAGCCTCGTGTGAGGACTGAGCCCATCCCAGGGGCTTCTCCTGAGCTTTCACTGCTTTTCCCCAGACCGAGCTCCCTTTGGACAGTCCCTGTGGTGGGGACACCGGGGTGGGCAGCGCTCCGAGGGGACGAAAAGCTCTGACCACCAGCCCTGAGTGAGCAGACCAGCAGGGAGGGCACTGGGAGGGCCAGCGAGGACGGGGACAATGGGGTTAGGAATAACCTGAGGCTCGGTTATCCCGTGCCATTCCTGGGAGAGCACAGCTCGGGAGGACAGGAGCTGCTGAACTCGCCCTGCTGTGGCTCAGCTGAGCCCTGAGGGGACAAAGCTCTGTCCTGTCCCCAGCTCTCCCTGCTGGGGCTGCTCTGAGCCTCCTGCCCGGCCTCTGTCCCACCCGAGGACGGTTCTCTGTGCCCAGGACAGAGCCAGGACACGGAGCAGCCACCGGGACCGAGCTGCTGGGGCTGGGGTCCCCTCCCAGCCCAGCCGTGGCTGCCGGGGCTGTCCTGAGCCCCAGCATCGGCTCCATCCCCCTGGCAGAGCAGCAGGACGGGCTTTTCCTCCCCTGAGGAGGGAGCGGGGCTGGAGGGAGGCTGGGGGTGGCTCTGGGGGTGGCAGAAACCTGTGGGACAGCGGTGACAGCGCGTCCATCCCCCAGCAACATCCCCGGCTCCTTGTGGATCTATCCGGACCTGCTGCGTGAGACTCATTTATTCAGGAAAGATTTCCTGCCCGCGGCTCTCCCAGAAGCAAAACAATTTCATCAAGTGCCTTTGACACTTGGAATTATTCCTTGATTTGCTTTTTGCTCATTTCCCTTCCCTGCTCCAGGAGGGCTCAGGTCAGAGGGAGCCTCTGCTCCCAGCCCAGCCCTTCCAGGTTTATGGGCAGAGTTTGTGGTAGGACAAGGGGGAACGGATTTAAACTCGGTTTAGGCTGGATTCTGGGAGAATTCCCAATTCCTGGAGGGTGGAGCAGCTGTGGCTGCCCCTGGATCCCTGGAACATCCAAAGCCAGCTTGGCCCAAAGCTGGAAAAAGTCAGAGGGAAGGTGGTGAGTTCCAGAATTAACTTCAGGTCAATCCTCGATGATTTCATGCATTTATTTATTTATGCACTTTTGGCTTTCCTTTATTTAAGCTCTGTTTAGAGACTTATAGAAAATTGGAAAAAAACCCCAAAAACCCAACCCAAACCCCATCAGTTTTCTTAAGGAATGGAGAGTCTGATTCCAGCTCAAAGGAACAAAAATTCTGTAGAAGGCTGAGAAATTTTAATTTTGTTTTTATTTATTTTATTTTATAAGGCCAGAAAAGGACCAGGGTGATCTAATGAGCACCAGAGCAACAAGTATTGTTCATGTAAAGATTTTTCCTCTGGCTGTGTAGGGAACAACACAAATTAAAGCAGCTCCTGTTCTTGGAGATATCAGGAATAACCCAGTATCAGAACTCAGGAAAAAAACCAAATCATTTTTTTTCTCCCATCAGATAATCACAAACTGACACTCCTTGAGTCATTAGAGACACGAACACAAATTATTTCAGAAGGAAGCTAAAAGGAGGTAAGGAAGTGAAAAGAAAATGAGGTTTGGGTTTTATTTTCTTGGTTTTCCAGTAGAGAAAGGGATTTTTCAAGGAGTTGAGATGTTTTCTGTGAGCGCTGCTGTGCAATCACCAGGCTATTTCTGTGAAAATAAAAGCTGTGGTGAACTTTTTGTATTTCCCACTTACACCATTTCTTTGGGGGCCAAGTTTGGGAAGAATCAGCTCTCTGGAGAGAGGACTTGGGATATTTTGGGATATTTTGATTGTCCTTGGGGCTGGGAATGGATCCTTAATGCCAGGAGCTGGGTCCTGACTCCTGCATTGGAAGTTCAGGAGCTGGAAGGTGCAGAGGGGCTCCCAGCCCTGATGGGGTTGGTAAATCTGGGATGGTCCTGGACAC
>NC_031772.1:18925599-18929274 GCF_001522545.3 Parus major
TCCTGGACACGAAGCCGGGTGTGGGGGCACCAGGGCTGTTCCCCACGGAGCGAACTCGCTCTGATTCAATCCTTCCCACGTTGCTGCGGTTTTTGGCAGCCCCGGCGCGGCCCCGCTCCCCCCGCGGGCCCCGGGGCCGCTCCCGGGAGCGAGGCGCGGCTCCGGAGCGGGGTAATTGAAGCAGCACGCAGAGCATATGGCCAGGCAGGGCTCCCTGCTGCTGCACCAGCTGGGAACTGGGTGCTGGGGGCAGCGGGGCCCCGTCTCCCTGTCTGGCTGCTCCCCCTGCCCCGGCGGTCTCCAAATGACTCCTGCTGGGGAGGGCCGGGCTGTGCTGCGGGGGATGCGGCTCTGTGCTGGGGACATCGCTCCCTTCCCTCGGCCCCGCTCCCCCGGGGCTCTGCTGGCCCTCTCCTGCCAGGTGCCAGCCCTGCTCCGGGGTTTGGCCTTTGGTGTCCCCTGCCAGCAGCCAGCACGGAGAGGGTCCCCTGTTCCCTTTGCAGGTGAACTCGAGGGGCTGCAGACCCCCAGAACTGTCTGTGTTCCCCCCAGAGCTGTTCCCCTCTCCCTCCTGCGGATCCCCGAGCCCCGTGGGGGACACAGGTGTCCCTTTGAGGGTGTCCTGTCACTGCAGAGCTGCAGCTGGGGCTGGGAACGCACCTCAGGCACCCCACGGGAGCCCTCCCACTGCTCAGACACCTGGACACACCTGGATGTCCAAGCCGGATCCTGCAGAAGGTGAAGCACCACCACGCCCAGCTCCACAGGTCCATGTCCCACCTCGGGGGGTCCTGCTGGGCACTGGCCACCCCTGGGCTGCTCCTGGCCCAGCTGGACAAGCACACGGGGAGCAGCGAGTGCTGGTGTCCCACAGGGGGGACAGACCCTGCCCCCGGAGCCGGCCGGTCCTTGCTCCCAGCCCTGTGCTGGTGTCAGAGCCACACCCCAGCTGTTTCCTGCCCTGAGGAGAGGTTTGGGATGGACGTGGGCAGCCAGGTCCCTTCCAGCCCTGCCTTCAGGAACTGCACCAAGAGAAAGGTCTGGGAGAGAGCTGGGGGAGGAGGGTGGGAGTTTTTCCCTGAATCCTCCGAAGAGTGGGAATCTGTCCAGGACACAGGCAAATCTTTCCCCACTCACTGCCCTGGAACTGGATTTGCCTCCAGTGCCTCTCTCTATCCTGCTCTGGGTACGTGGTCAGTGCTGCTTTAGATGGAAGGACTCCCCATTCCTCCTGATCCCTGGGATGTCACTGGGAATGGATCCAGCTCCCTGCTCTCACCTGGCTCACCCAGGAACAGGAGATGTCCCAGGAATCCCTGATTTTCCCTCTGGCTGAGGGACAGGAGATGTCCCAGGAATCCCTGATTTTCCCTCTGGCTGAGGGACAGGAGATGTCCCAGGAATCCCTGATTTTCCCTCTGGCTGAGGGACAGGAGATGTCCCAGGAATCCCTGATTTTCCCTCTGGCTGAGGGACAGGAGATGTCCCAGGAATCCCTGATTTTCCCAGTGGCTGGGGGACAGGAGATGTCCCAGGAATCCCAGCTCTCCCTCTGGCTGCTGGAGCCGTGGCCCTGGGGATGTCAGCTGGAGCTCGGTGGTCCACAGCACCCAGGAGCTGCTCCTGAGCCACCTGGCTCACACCACAGCCAGGATTCACCCCAAGGTGGAAACATTTGGGATGGGACCCCTGCAAGTCCTCAGGGTGACACCCCCACATCCTGGAAAAAGCTGAGGAGGTGACAAAGGCTCCATTTCCTGCAGCACCTGCTGGGCTCATCCTCCAGGGTGATCCCAGAGCTTCCCCCTCTGGGTGTAGGGACGACATCCCAGCCACCCGTGCTGGGTCCCCGGCTGGGTCCCCACGGGGGGAGGGGGTAGGGGGGACTTCATGGCAGGGAAAGGGGCTTCATTTGGGCCAATTATTCTCAAACTGAGGCTGAGGAAGCCGTCATTCCTGCGTTTCCTTTTTTCCCCCCTCTTTTTCCATTTGTTGTGTGTGTTTTTTTCCCACTCTGGCAATGGCTGAATATCACACAAGTGCCCTGTCAAGAGATATATTCAATAAACACTTGACACCCAAGCTCAGGAATACATGGCCCGTGGCAAACATGAATTATTCAAATGGAAATCAAGATAATTTTGCTTCTAACTCAGAAAACCAAGACTCTCTCTTTCCTTCCTTATTTTACCTCTCTTTCTCTCCTCATTTTCTTCTCGTTCTTTCTTTCTTTTTATTTTCTTAGCATTTCTTTCTTATTCTTTCTTTCACCTTCTCCCTCTTGCTGGAAACGCTCCCTGCATTCATTTCCAGGGAACTCCCTTTGCTGAATGAGCCAAGGACCAGGAGGAACCTTCTTTGGGTGAGGAGATCCTGTTTGTGCCCTGGAGCTGCTGGATCCCTCTGGAAGGGGCTCAGGACGGTGGGACCAGCTGCCCTGGAGGTGCTGTTGCAGTGGGATTTGGGATCATCCCCAAAAACTGATCTCCCAGTCCAACAGGACTCGTTTGGGAGATGCTGATGCTGCAGCTGCTCTTTGGGACCTTTCCTGCCTGCCTGGGCCTCGCCTTTGGCCAGCTCAGTGCTGGGGGTGGGTTGGGATGGGCTGGGCTGGGGGCAGGAGGTGTTTGGGGTGCTGGGACCCGCCTGGGGATGTCCCCTCAGGGAGGACCTGGGTGGACTCGTGAGGGCTGGGACTGGCTGGAGAGCTGGAAGGACACAGGACAGGGCCACAAGGTAGGGATGATGGTGGTGAGCAAGGCTGGAGGAAGGCAAGGGACCTCTCATCCCTTCCTCTTCCTCTCTCACCTTGTACCAATCTGGTCTGGAGCCCATCAGCTCCAGGTGGGACCAAAGGCTCCTGGAGGCTCTTCCCGAGCCTGGGACCCAAGGAGAATGAGAAGAGCCAGAGGTGACTCTCAGGAGGGCTTTAGGAAAGGGCCAGAGCCGTGGGCAGCACAGGGGACACTGCCCTGTCTCCTCCCCCTGGTCTCCTTCCAGCTGCTCATGGATTTCTCTTCCACACACCGCTGGAATTTTGGCCTCTGATGTTGACTGAGGTTCTTCACTGAATCAAAACCAGAACTGAAAGAGTTTTGCTCTGGGCAGAAACTCACTGGCTTTTGATATGGAGCTTGGAGGCCTCCAGGGGCGAGAGGAGCTGCTCAGAGCAGCACTTCAGGCTCTGCAGGCTTGGAGATGGGCACACACAGAGTGACACACGTGTCACAGAGCTGCTCCCACCCGGTGTCCTCAGTGCTGCTCCCTCCAGGAGTCTGCAGAGTTTGGGACTCCAAGGGGCTGCAGGATGGGTCAGAGGAAAAGCAATCCCACCAGCAGAAGATGACATCCCAAACCCCACCAGCAGAAAATGATATCCCAAACCCCACCAGCAGAAAATGATATCCCAAACCCCACCAGCAGAAAATGATATCCCAAACCCCACCAGCAGAAAATTATATCCCAAACTCCACCAGCAGTCCATGGGGTCCTAATCCCACCAGCAGTCCATGGGGTCTGAACCTCACACGAAGTCCATGGTGTCCCAGGCCCATCAGCAGTCCATGACATCTCAATCCCACAGCAATCCATGGCATCCCAATCCCACCAGCACTCTGAGGTGGCTGGAATCCCACCAGCAGCCCATGCTATCCTAATTCCACCAACAGTCCATGG
>NC_031772.1:18929720-18936649 GCF_001522545.3 Parus major
CTCCTGGCAGACCTTCAGAGCAGGTAGGACAGGGAAGTCACTTCCCAAGGTTGCTTCCATCCCTCCAAGCTGTTCTTGGCCGCTGCCCTTCCTCCCCGGCCTGGGAACACCCCCTGGGTAGGAGGATCCAGCTCCATCCTTCCTTCCTCTGCCATTCTCCAACGCTGTTGGCAGGGCTGGAGCTCCCCTCTCCCGGTGAATGGCCGTGGTTACTTGTGAGGTCGGGACTGGCTGTCAGCCAGTCCCAGCCCAGCAGAGGGATCTAATGGCCCCGGCGCCAGGCAGTTCAGAGGCAGGAATGTGGGTCATCAGTGATGTCATCTCTCGGAAAGGTGGGGGTGGAGACGACAGGGGGAAGCGATCGTTTAAATTTGGAGAGGAGCTAACTGGAAATTTGGGCCATCAGGAGAGTAATGGGCCGAGAGGAAGAGCTGGGATATTAATAGAGCTGGTTTCTGTAAGAGCTGGAGCGAGCAGGGCTTGGACAACCACGGAGCGTGTCCTGCCAGGAGCGGGCTGGGACCCCCAGGGCACCGGCAGCATCCGCTCGGATTCCCCTCCAACATCTCCCCCTGCATCCCAGGACCTCTCATCCTGCTCCACACCCCCATCCCTCCTCCATTCCATCCTGACTCCTCCTGCCTCCTCCCCACCACGGATATCACCCCAAGAAAACCCTGGAGGAACGCCGGTGGGTTGATGGGGACCTCTGCGGAGCTCGGTGTGGCTCCCACTTGTGGCTCCCTGCCCAGCTGCTGGTGCCAGCCCAGCCCAGCTCCTTCCATCTGCGGCCCAGAGGGGTTTCCATGCCAAAGCAGGTGGATGCAGAGTCCCCACCCAACTTCTGGTTGCCTTTGTAGATGAAGATCTTGGACAGCTCTCCCTGATGGCTGCCTGGTGTCACCTTGGTGTCTCCATCCTTGGAGAGGTTCAAACTCCCCTGTACAAACCTGCTCTGCCTGGCCCTGCTCCAAACAGGGAATTGGCCTGGAGGCTCCATCTGTCCCTTCCAAGCCACAGAACCCATGGATGATTTGGTTTGGAAGGGACCTCACAGATCTCATTGACCTCATTCACTTCCCATCCCCAAATCTGGGACTCCAAACCCCTTCAGAGGGCAAAGAAGCTGCAGACACAGCCCCTCAGTGAATTCCCTCTTCCCGGGGGTCTCTGCAGGGCTGGAGGAGCTGTAGGAGCTGGAGATGGATGAGGAGGGCAGGGAGAAAGGCAGGGGGTGTTCCCCTTGTTAAATATTTACCATCCCAAGTGGGTGACGTGACATGTCCCACCCTCCAGGAATTCCTATGGACTGGCAGGGCTGTCCAGAGAGGAGCAGGGGCTCTGTCCCAGCCTTGTCTGGGCAGCAGAACCTTGTCCCCAGGTCCCAGGGGCCGTTCCTGGGACTCTGAGTGTGCCCATCTTCACACGGAATCCCAGGATCACTGAGATTGGAAAAGGCCCCGGGAGTCATTGAGTCCAACCTGTGACCAGTCACGGTCCTGTCCCCATCCCGGAGCTCTGAGTGTCACCTCCAGCCCTTCCTTGGACACCTCCAGGGATGGGGACTCCAAACCTCCCTGGGCAGCCCCTGCCAAGGCCTGACCGCCCTTTCCATGGGGAAATTCCTGCTGCTGCCCACCCTGAGCCTCCCCCGGTGCTGCCTGGAACACTAAAAATGGAAAAAAAAAATCTGTGAGAGGCTGCATGAGCTGGGGCTGTGAATTTTTTGCAGACACCTCTGCTGCTGGAGCCCCTCTGTGTCCTTCCCAATCCTGTCCATCCCCATCCCCCTCACCATCCTCAGCCAACATCCGACCCTCCTGGGGCAGCACCCAGCACCTCCAAGCCGTGGAAACACCCCTGCAAAGCGCAAAACCTGCTTTTCCTGCTGCAAAGCTGAGGAAAACACTCCCTTTGAGAAATACGGGCTTCTTACAGAAATCAAACCCACGGCACGGGGGACAAACCCCTTTTCCAGCAGCGAGTGCACATTCCCAGCCTGAAAGCGGGCTAAAGCCAGCCCGGTTACACAATGGGAAGGGCTCAGGTAGTGCCTGGCTGCGGCTGCATTTGATACCCTGCGAGGGCTGCGGGAGCATCAGCCCCAGCTCCTTCCCTCGCTCAGGCAGCCCATCAAATATTTACCGGGCTGC
Organism: Parus major; assembly: GCF_001522545.3. Classification (NCBI taxonomy): domain Eukaryota; kingdom Metazoa; phylum Chordata; class Aves; order Passeriformes; family Paridae; genus Parus; species Parus major. Next base: position 18,931,874 of record NC_031772.1, read on the forward strand.
CATAGGCAATTACATTAGAGGAGATAGTTAAACACCCCCTACCCCAGGGCACCCCCCTGCAATGTAAATCAAACAAATTGGACTCTTTTCACAATTGACACACACGATTTTACTTACTGTAAATAATTTAGCATTAAAAAGTCGAGCTACACTTTGCCCCATCTGGATTTTCTCTTCTCCCTCTCTCTCCCGCTCGGCGGAGCCGCGCGGGCTCCGGGTTCCTAATGCGGGAGATGGAGTGCAGGAATTCTGCTGCCTGGGTGAGCTGGTAGAAGATTCCCATTTCCTAATGGAAGAAACCACACTCAGGAAACCTGTGAAGTTGCCCATTTAAAAGCGGCAGAGCTGTTCCAGCTAACAAAGGACGGGGAGGATCCCTCCCTCCGGAAGGAGTTGAGTCTATTGCTGGTTGGCATCTCCTGGGGTCGCAGCAATCTCCTATAAAAGTTGGCTGAATGGTTGCACTTTTTAATTAAAAGCCATCTTTCCCGATTAGGCTCAGTGGGGTTTTAATAAGGATTTTTACAAGCTGGATCTGCTGGCCAGCACGGATCGTCTTTCTCTTACACCTCGAGCGTGAGACCTGCATTAAACACCCTGCTCTGCTGGCTGGGAAGGGATCTCATCCTCACCAGGAGCCATTCCTGCATTTTCCTCCAGAAACAGGCGTTTTGGGAGCCTTGGCACCATGGCTGGAGGGGTTCAGGAGCCATGAGCACGAGTTGGGGACACGGCTCAGAGGTGGCCTTGCTGGGGACTGCTTGGACTGGAGGATCTGAGAGGGTTTTTCCCACCCCAGCGGTTCCATGGCTCTGTGATGTCTGTTCCTAATTCCAGCACAGAATCTGGGCTCTGTTGGGTCCTCCATAACGCCACCATCTGCCACCTGAGCTGTCCCCTCAGCCTGTCGAGGCCCTGCTCTTGACCCCACACCGAGTTTAATCCAGTGCGGGAGGAAAGTTCTTCCCAATGCCCCGGGTCTGTCTCAGAGCGAGCCAGACTTTAATTGAGTTTAAAAAGCTCCTGGGCCTGGATTTTCCATTCCACTCCTGCACTCCATCAGCGACTCCAGCCACCGCCGGTCCCAGCGCACGGACCTCTGGTAGGTAGCGCCACTTACACATTTCCTGACAGAACCAATTTCCATCACAAAACGCCAATCCCGATGAGATCGAAGCATTTAATCCCCCAGCATCTTAATTTTGCCGGCTGGCTCCTCCCCGGGGCTCCCACAGATGGCTGCGGGTCGTGTCGGGTGCGATGTGCTCATCGCAGCACCGGGACAGCCGGGATGATCCCGGCAGGGCGGCTGCCAGCGGGCTGGGATGGCTCCTGGAGTCAGAACTCGGGGCTGGAAACTCCAAGTGCAGCAGGAATTCACCGCTTTTGGCTGCTCCCAGCCCCTCAGGCCCTGGGCAGGAGCACAAGGAAAAAGGGAGGGGAGAACCAAGTGGTCCATGCCCCGATGTCCTGATCTCTGCATCCCCCCACACGGCGCTCTCCAGGAGCAGCCCCGACATCCAGGGCAGGTGGGGGAGCTGCCCTTAATGTCTGTACCCCCACTTTGGGGTGACACCAGCCCTGTCCCCCACCGCGTCTGTGCGAGGCTGGCACGGCTGAGCCCAAGCTCCCCTGACGAGAATGAAGTGGCAGCGGTCACCTGGGGACAGAGCCATTTCCAGCCAGCCCAGCTGTCTGCTCGGGATGCACAAAGTTGTGTCCCTCCTGCAGGATCGTGTCCCCGAGCCCTGGAAAGCCGCGTCCCCCCAGCTCGGAGCTGGAGTTGCTGGGAGCTGTTAATCGCTGCCCCTGGGTTTAATTGGGAGCGAGAACACACAGACCCCATTAAAGCCCACGAGGGTGCCAAGGGCTCTCATTCAGGCACAAATGAAGGAGCAATCAAACCCACTTAGGTAATAAAAACAGCTGGAGTCTGCAGGCAACTGCCTGAGGCAGCGAAGCACATGGCAGGCAGGCCGGGCTGTGCGAGGTCTGCAGCCAGCCCTGGCGGATGGAAAACACCGGGATCAGGCCGAGGGAGCAGGGCTGGAGCGGCTCAGGCAGGGAAATTATGGGTCATCCTCAAACAGCAGCAGAGAGCTGGAGCTTCTCGAGCTTCTGGAGCTCAGACCCGGCTGGAGAGCGTGTCCAGGAGTGTTTTTTCCGGTGGGAATGAGAAGCCAGAGCCCCCCCGGGCACCGGATCCCTCGCCATTGATCTGCTTGTGCCACTCCACGGTGCAGAACCACGGCACACCATGTCAGGATGGCTCCTGGCTTCTGGATTTATTGCAGAAAGGGCCCCCAAAGCCACTGGGGTGCCAGCTCTTAGCCTGGGAGCTGAGATCACCCCGCAAGGAATTTGTCTTCCTCAGATCATGAGGGTCTTTGTCTGGTGCTTTTATTTGGTTTTGTTTTAACAGGAAGGATCCTGACTTTCCTCTTTTTAATTCTGATTCCAGTGAAGCATTTCCTGCTGGAATGGATGGGTGGGAGGGGTGGGTCTGGACCACGCCAGTTTTTGGATCAGTTAGGGAGGAAAGCTGGAAAAGACACGAGAAGGCTACAAGGAGCCTTGCAGAGCTGTTCCATCTTGCTCCAGAAAGGCAGAGGGAATCCCCTGGAAGTTCATCCCACTCCTTGGAAATGCCAATATTCAGAGTGGCCCAGGGCTAAAGCAACAAATGTGGAAGTGTTTGAGATGTCTGTGGTTATCACTGATGTAGAAACCTCTCATTCTTTGGTGCTTCCACATCTTTGCACAAAGACAGGGAGGTTCTCCTTGGTTTTTCCTTGTCCAGGAGGAGCTTGATAATTCCTGACTCAGTGCAGAGCTTTGATGTGGAGGGCAGTGCTCTCCTCCCCTCTGGGACCAGACCCGTGTAGAGGTGGTGGGAGGATGAGCTCACCCACGGGATGGGGCTGGGAGGGCGTTTTTGATGTCCCTGTGGTGTCCCCGAGCTCAGTGCCAGGGTGCCCAGAGGAGCGTTCGGGGACCCACCCGGAGTGTCCCTTGCTCCAAAAGTTCATTGTCAGGACAAAGTTGAGGGCAGGATGCTCAGGGCTGCGACAGGGAAGGGGAAGAGGCTCGGTGGCTTGGAGAAAGCAGAGGAATGGGAAGGAGGGGAGGTTGTTTACTTCATCTGATCCAATTTTCCTACATGGACAGCGGCAAGACGCAGCTTGGCACGGGTTTGCTTCCTTGGGGAGAGTGAAATCCTGGGCCAGGAGCTGAGCTGCTCCCTCCAAACTTCTCTGAGCTGCTGAAATGCAGAAAAGGAGGAAAACGGGGGTAGAGGGGCCACCAGGAAGAGCCCAGCAAAAGGAATTGTGGAATACCCTGAGACAAAAGCTCCTGGAGTCATGAGAGGATTAACAAAGCCAGCTGGAGGGGAGAGATCCCACCACAGAGCACCAGGAAGGGACAATTGCCCTTCTCAGGAATTCTGCTGGAGTCTCGGTGGAGCTTTCCAGCATCCTCTCTGGGCTGGCCATCAGCTGATCCTGCAGCTCTCCAGGAGCACGCTGGAGACCGTGACTCAGAGCTCTGCTGCCGGCAGCGAGAGGGGAAGAGGCTTCTGAGCTCCTGCCTGCGCCGGCCTCCGGAGAGCCGGAGCATCCTGGCAGGGCCTGGCACACGTGGGGAGCTCCAGCGTCCAGGGAGGGCTGGCAGTGTCCCAGGCCACTGGACAGGGCTCTCCTGGCAGCACTTTGGTGCTGCTGCAGTTTTCTCCCCAGGGGGATTTCTCTGGAGTCAGGATTCAGCCCTGGGCGCTCTCCCCCAGCCCTCGGCACGAGCCAAGGGCTGCACGGGGCTGGTTTGGGGGATTTCTGTGGTGGGTTTCAGTCTCCTGTCACTGGATCTGACCCTTCCCTGAGCAGGTCCAGCACCAAGGAATTGTGTCTGGTGGTTCCCTCGTGTCCCTGGCCACGGATGATCCCTGAGGTGCCTCCCAGCCCAACCCATTCTTTGATCCTTGGGGGACACTTCAGCCTCTCAGGGAAGGTGGGCATCGGCCGTGGGGTGAGGTCAGGATTTTCCTTTCCCTGTGGCTGTGTCTGTCTGAGACACCTGTCAGGACCCCCGGGAGAAGGGATCGAGGGTGCTGAGGAGAAGGGAGCAGGAAGCAGATCCCAGCCCTGACTCTGCAACAGCTGCCCCGTGTAGCAAAGCCTGGATTTTGGGGCTGGAGACGCACACTTGGCTCCCTTGGGGAGTTTGCCTGAGCACAGGATCCTGCTGTCCTCCATCACCACTGGGGCTCCCCCTCGGCAGCCCCCTGCCCTGGGGCTCTCACGCTCCCCGGGCACCTTTTGAGAGCACCCGGGGGGCTGCAGCTGCCCCCGAGCCCCGATCCAGCCGCACAACCAGAGCTCGCTGGAGGTGGCAGGAGCTGGCCGTGGTGGCAGGGAGGGACAGAGGGTGGGGAAATCGGCACGGATGGGCGAGTGCAGCGGCAGCGATGAGCCGGAGAGGGGAGGATGGAGAGGCTGCACGGGCAGACGTGGAGCCCGTGGGACCCTGCACGGCAGGATCTGGGGAACGAGCCGGGAGATTCATTAAAACAGGGGGAAACAAAAAGTTGGTGAAACTTTTCTTGATTTCGTTGTTTTTACGATTTTTGACCCAGGGTTGTTCCCTTCAAAAGGAGAAGGGGGACGGCTCCTCTTCAGCCCCGGGTTTCGGGCTGCTCTGCTCCCCAAATCCCCCCCGGGAGCTGCGGGCAGGGGGCGGGCAGGGCTGGGCGGGGGGCGATGGGGGACAGGGGGGACAGGG
>NC_031772.1:18937357-18938639 GCF_001522545.3 Parus major
AGCGCTGGGGCCGCGGGACCCCCGACATCTCCGGTTCCTCCTCCGGAGGGTCCGGTTTTATCCCTCTTTCGGAGAGTGGGTGCCCGGCTCGGGGGAACAGAGCTCGGGGGTGCTCCGGGGGGTGGGCTCGGGTTGGCGTTACCTGTCCCGGCGGGGCAGAGCGGGGTCTCGCTCACGCCGCTTCCCTTTAATCCTCTCCCGCTCTCTCGGTTTGTTTTTGGCCGCCGCCGCTCCCCGCGCAGATCCAGGGGAACATCTTTGCGGGCTTTGACGAGACGCTGCTGCGCGGGGCCGAGGCTCTGGCCGCCGTGGACATCGTGTCGCAGAAAACGCACCCCTTCAAGCCCGACGCCACCTACCACACCATGAGCAGCGTGTCCTGCACTCCTACCTCGTCCTCCGTCCACCTGCACCACCCGTCCGTGCTGAGCACGCACCACCCGCACCACCACCACCACCAGCCCTCGCAGGGCCTGGACGGGGAGCTGCTGGAGCACCTCAACTCGGCGCTGCCCCTCGGAGGGGTGCCGGGCCCCGACGTGGGCTCCACGCCTTCGCACCCGCACTCCCACATGTCCCACATCAACCACATGGCCCACCACTCCCAGCCCATGAACGTGTCCCACCCTCACGGCCTCGCTTCCCACGCCGTCATCTCCGGCCCCGAGACGGAGACGGACCCGCGGGAGCTCGAGTCCTTCGCCGAGCGCTTCAAGCAGAGGAGGATCAAGCTGGGGGTCACCCAGGCCGACGTGGGCTCGGCGCTGGCCAACCTGAAGATCCCCGGCGTGGGCTGCCTCAGCCAAAGCACCATCTGCAGGTTCGAGTCGCTCACCCTGTCCCACAATAACATGGTGGCCCTCAAGCCCATCCTGGAAGCGTGGCTGGAGGAGGCCGAGAGGGCGCAGAGGGAGAAAATGACCAAACCCGAGATCTACACGGGGGGGGACAAGAAGCGCAAGCGCACGTCCATCGCCGCCCCCGAGAAGCGCTCGCTCGAGGCTTATTTCGCCGTCCAGCCCCGGCCCTCCTCCGAGAAGATCGCCGCCATCGCCGAGAAGTTAGACTTGAAGAAGAACGTGGTGCGGGTCTGGTTTTGCAATCAGAGACAGAAGCAGAAAAGGATGAAATTTTCTGCCACCTACTGAGAAAAGGGGATGGGGAAGGTTCTGCCCTCCCGACCGTCCCTCCCCGGCCCTTCCCAAACGGGGCTTGGGGTTGTTGGCTTCTTCTTTTTGGGGTTTTTTTGGGGTTTTTTTTTTGGGGGGTTTAAAAAAAAAAA
>NC_031772.1:18939280-18942465 GCF_001522545.3 Parus major
AAAAAAAAAATATAATAAAAATTGGCCCGTCCCTGGAGTCGCGGTTTGTTCGGGGAAATGGAGATTTATTTTGCGTTGGTTTCACTCAAACCGTTCGATTTCCGTATGGTTTTCACTGTATAAAATCCTTCGCTTCGACAATCACGTCCTTGGGGCTCAGCGGAGCGGCGGCAGCGGGGACAGAGCCTCGGTGCCCCTCGCATGGGGAACTCTGCACTTTGGAAGGCAAGAAAACTCTTCTTTTCCCCCCTTTTCCTTTGCATATTTAATAGAGAAATTTGCCTCCTTTTCTTTTGTTTTCTTTCTTTTTAAATCTTATTTTTTAATTTTTTATTTTATTATAATTTTTTTCGGAATTAAAGGAGATTTCGTTCCGCTGTGTGTGTGCTGAATGAAATTTTGGTGTCCGTGTACGCTGCAGCATTTCAAATAAATCATGCACGTTTTACCTCACTCTCCTGCCTCCTGCAGTTACTGCGGCTCCGGGGAGCTTTTCCCGGGACTCCCGAGCGGATTTTCCAGCCTGGAAAAGTCGAGCCGGGAGTTCCTGGGGGATCAGAACCTGCGGCTCCGCTCCGTCCCGGCGACACGCGGAAAAAAAAGGGTTAAAACCAAATTATTTTCGTTGGTTTTATTCGTTTGGGGTGGTTTTGCTTTATTTTTGTTTGGGGTTTTTTTGTTTGTTTGGGGTTTTGTTTATTTGGGGTTTTGTTGGGGTTTTTTTTTAATTGTTGTTTTGTTTTGTAACTTTTTTTTTTGGGGGGGGAAGAAATGTTCAAACTCATGTCGTGGTGAAACCCGACAGACGGGACCCTGCGGCTTTTACAGGGGAAAACCGAAGTAAAACAAGAAAAAATAAAGTAGAATGAAATGAAATAAAATTAAATGAAAGGACATGAAATGAAATAAAGTGAAATAAAAACCGATAAAGCGAAATAAAATACGATAAAGCGAAATAAAATGAGAGGAAGTAAAATGAATGAAAGTGAACTAATGAAGTCAAACAAAATAAAACCAAAGAAGCGAACAAAAACCATAAAAACAAACCAAACAAAAAAAAAACAATACAAACAAACAAAACCCTAAAACGCCAGAAAGAAAAACAAATTAAAAAAATAAAATAAAAAATAAAAAGGAAGGAAAGAAGCGGTTGTGCGGCTCCTGGAGGAGCTGCCGGAGGAGCTGGGCGAGCGGGGCCAGCTCGGGGGTGGCCACCAGAGCCCCCCGGGACCCCTCGGGACCCCCCCAGGGCGTCCCGCAGCCCGTCCCGCACCTCTCTCCTGATTCCCGGCCGTTCCCAGAGCCCATCCCTTTGTTGTTGCGCTCCGTCGCTGTTTTCTCGGCGCTGCGAGCAGCGCATTTTCATAAATAGACCTTGGCCGAGCGCTGCCGATGAAAGTTTAATGAGGAGGGATGCTGAGTGCTGCCGGGGGGGCTCCGAGCAGCATTAGCGGGGCCCGGCCCCCCCGCTCCCCGCTCCCCGCTCCCCTCCCGGCCGTGCCCGGTGCCGGGGCCCGGTGCCCCCGCTCCGCCGCCTTCACGGGAGATGCAATATTCATCAGCCGCGCTCATAAAGCCCCGGCTCGCTCTTTGCCAGGCGCAAAGGGGGGAGCGCCGCGCTGGGGAAGCGGAGCGGGGACCCCCAGGCAGGTAAGGGGGGATCCGAGCCGGGGATGGGGCGGCTCTGGGACGGGAGAGGCGGCGCTGGAGGCCGGGAGGGGCGGCCGGAGGGACGGGGAGCGCTGCTGAGGCCTGGAGAACTCATCACAGCCGGCCCGGGCATCGCTCCTGCTGCTGCCGCTGCTGCTGCCGTCCGTGTCCCTGCTCCTGCTCGTGTTTCTGCTCCTGCTCCTGTCCCTGCTCCTGCTCGTGTTTCTGCTCCTCCTCCTCTTCCTCCTGCTATTGCTCCTACTCCTTTCTGCTCCTGCTCCTGTTTCTGTTTCATCTCCTACTCCTGATTCTGCTCCTGCTCCTGTTCCTCTTCCTGCTCCATCTCCTGCCCCTATCCCTGCTCCTGTCCCTGCTCCTGCTCGTGTTTCTGCTCCTCCTCCTTCTCTTCTTCCTGCTATTACTCCTATTCCTGTTCCTGCCCCTGTTCCTGCTCCTGTTCCTGCCCCTGCTCTTTATTCTGCTCCCCCTGCTCCAGCTCCTGCTCCTCTTCCTGCTCCTGCTCCAGCAGCTCCCACTCTCCCCAGGCCAGCCTGAGCCTCCAGGGTCCTCAGGGAAAAGCCAGGCAGGAGGTGGAGAGGGGTCCCTTGTGCTTGCCCTGCTCCTGGCACAGGGCAGGGAGAAGCTGCTGCTCCTCCTGGCGCGGCTCTGGCAGCCAGGACTCACCGGGAGCAGGTCCCAGCCGTGCTGCAGTGACCTCTCCTCCTGCTCCAGGAGGACCTGGATGCCTCCAAATCCATGAAATCTGTGAAATCTCGGCTCTGCCGAGCTCCTGGCACAGGGTGAGGTGGGAAAAGCCCAGGGTGAGGAGGAGAGAGGGTGTGAGAAGGAAAACAGACACGGACAGAGGTGTCACCGGCACTCCTGGGGCACAAAGGACACCCCTGAGCCTGACACTGGCCCCAAAACAGCATTAAAGGAAAGGAATATGGCTGGAGTGGACACTCCACCCTCACCCTGGGTTCTCATCCCAGGTTTGATGTATGAGCAAGGTTTGAGGTTTTCCAGCTCTTTTGCTTCAGCAGCAGTTCCACCTCTGCTGGCACCTGCAGCCCTGAGCTGGCCCAGAGCTCAGCTTCAGCCACCTTTGAGGACTTCATTCCTCACCTGCCTCCAGGCTGGTGGGATTGAGGGGCTGGGCCGGGTCCCAGGGGCACCCTGAGAAAACATCAGCACCAGCAGTTGAGCAGGGAGATGCTGTGGGGCCTTCAGAGCAGGGGTGATGGCTGAGTGGAAGCCTCTGGGCTCCAGTGAGGGTCACTGGAGAGGAACCACGGAGCCTCTGTTGCAGTTCAGCTCTGACATCAACCTGTGAGCTCAAACCCTGGCTCAGGGCTCAGGGACACCTTCCTCACCTGCTCTTAATGACCAGCTCAGCTGGAGACACCAATAAATGGGGATGTGACAGCTCAATCCCATCCATCCCATCAATCCCATCCATCCCATCAATCCCATCCATCCCATCAATCCCATCAATCCCAGCTCCATCCCATCCCATCCCATCCATCCCATCCCAT
>NC_031772.1:18942733-18945248 GCF_001522545.3 Parus major
GGCTGCTGGAGCTGTCAGACACCAGTTCCCAGGATCTCTCTGCTCCATCCGAGCTGTTTCCCTCCATGTCTCGCTCTTCTGTGTCGCTTCCTCCTGCTCTAAAGCCAAGACCCTCCAGGACTGTGGCCACCTAAAGCCCTGGAGCTCAGGTGGGACAGAGATGTGGTCTCAGTGTGGCTGTGCCACCACTGCCAAGGGTGCAGGGATGTGTGTAAAGGTGGAGCCTGGAGGCTACAGGCAAATGCAGATGTGTTTAAGGATTCCCTGGAGAAGCCCTGCCCCTGTTTTATCTTTTAGGGCTGCTTAGGATGGTGCATTCTCCATGGAAAGCTGCTCCAGGTCCCTTCACCCCACCTTGTTTCACAGGGCCCATCTGTGCTGCCACCTCCACCCTGTGTCCTGCTAAACCCCATCCCAGGGGGCTGATCCTGGAATATCTGGGGAGCACCTGTGGGTGCTGTGTGTGGAGCTCAGGGTGCTCCCAGAGAGCTCTCAGGGCTCTCAGGGGGATCTGCAGCACCAGCAGCGATCCCAGATCCCCCAGGGATCCCCATCCAGGGGCTCCCGTGCCCAGATGTGAGTGGCTGATCCCATCTTTGGGTCAGGAGCACAGAAAATGCTCTGTGTTCTTTAAAGGATCTGCTCTGAGAGCTGGGCAGGGCCAGGGCGCTCCCACTCCAGACTTTTCTGTTATTCCATGTGTTTTAGTGCAGTGCAGAGCAGATGCATTTTTAAAGATGCTTGGGGTGGGCTGTGTTCCACTACAGGGGAAAAAGGAGTAAAACCATGATTAGAGGCTCTGCTGGCACCTGAGCAGGGGGGAGGAAGGCCAGGGTGAGGGAAAAAAGCTTGGGAAGGAGTTTGGGAAACGGAGCAGGGACAAACCTGACAGGCTGGGACAAGAGGAAACGGCTTCAAGGGAGGTTTAGGTGGAATATTGGGAAAATTTCCTCATGGAAAGGGTTGCCCATGGTGGAGATGGCATCCCTGGAGGGATTGAAAAGTGTGGATGTGGCACTTGGGGACACGGGGCAGTGCTGAGGGAAGGGCTGGAGGCTTTTCCAAGCTAAAGCATCCCGTGGTTCTGCAATCCCAGGGAAAAGGAGCAGGCGTTATCCCTTCTCCAGTAGATCAGGTGCCCTCCACAGGGCCCCAGCCCTGGGTCAGGACCAGCTGCCTGTGCTGGGAGCAGCTCCAACCCCTGGCTGTGCAGAAATGGAGCTCCCTGCTCATCCCAGTGTCACTGAGGAATGGGACATCCTAATAAATTTATACATTTGTGGGGTTTTTCTATTTCTTTGGGGTTTTGTTTGTTTGTGGGGCATGTTGGGTTTTTTGGTTGTTTTTTTTTATCATTTGGTTTCATCTGTGTTCAAGAAATACTTCCAGAAATTTCTTGTGCTTTTCCTGAGGTCTTTATCTCAGCATCCTCCACCTCCAGGAGCAGCCTCCTTCCCCCATCAGCCCTCCCAGAGCAGGAGCAGCCCCTGAGGAAACCCTGAGGAAGAGCTGTAGGATTTGGCTTCGGCTCTTTGGGGAAACCCAAGAGTAGGGAAGCTGACAGGTGATTTTTGGGAACTTTGGGATGCTGGAGATGGAGGGATCAGAGGTAAAATCTCCATTTCATCTGCAGCACCTTTCCAACACCTCCAGCAGCTGCAGGGAAATCGGAGCTCTCTGAGATGTGGAAGTGTCAGCTAAGGACCGTGTTTTATTTACAGCAGTCACTGGCAGGGTTTGGGGTCACAGAAGGAAAACCCATGTGTTTGTCTAAAATCCTGCTCCACCTTTCTGCCACTTCCCAGCAGGGAGGGAATCCCGGGGAGCTGCTCCAGAGGTGCTCCAGGGAAACAGCCTCGAGCTCAGGGAGCACAGCCTCTTCCCTCAGCAGCTCCAGGATGCGCTTCCAGCCTCATCACCAGGTAAATTGTGGAGCAGGGCCACGTTTGCCTCTTGTACAGAGCAGAGGAAACACCTGCTGGCCTTGGAGCATCCAGCACACCGGATCTGTGATCTGCCCAGCCTTTCAATTAATTCCCAGAGCTGAGATAAATGGTCAGGGCAGAATTTTCCCCTTGTTTATCGCTATTTGCACCGTGCCCAAGGAGATCAGCATGCCAGCTCCTGGGATTAGGAAGGACAAATGCATCTCTCCTTTCAGCAGGAGGGCTGGCTCAGGGTGCCACTGCTGCCACTGGGGCTCAGGGCTGGACCCCGCGCTCGTGGCATCTCTCAGATCAGTCAGGGTGTTTTGGGAGGCTCCTTCCTTCACCCAGGAGTGATTCTGCCCCCTCTGGTACCTTCCCCCTTCTCCCTCCAGCCCCTCCAGCCCCTCCAGCATCTCTCCTGCTCTTCCCTCCTGCCCCTCTCCCCGGGCAGCTCTGTCTGTCTGTCTGTGCAGTCTGTCCTCACATCTGGTCCCACCCAGCTGCTCAAGGACCCTCTCAGAGCTGCTCCAGCCCAGCTCCTGCAGTACCAGGAGCTGGTACATCCCATCCCATCCCATCCCATCCCA
>NC_031772.1:18946020-18948020 GCF_001522545.3 Parus major
TTTCCCCTGGGATCCCCGGGCTCCAGATTTCCCCTTGGATCCCCGGGCTCCATCCTTTCCCCTGGGATCCCCGGGCTCCAGGTTTCCCCTGGGATCCCCGGGCTCCAGATTTCCCCTGGGATCCCCGGGCTCCAGATTTCCCCTGGGATCCCCGGGCTCCAGGTTTCCCCCGGAGCCTCTGGCAGCCGCAGGGATCCGGAGCACATCCCAGAGCCGCATTCCCGGCTCCTCCCGGCTCCTCCCGGATCCTCTCCTCTGGCCGTGCCCGCTCCCGCTGCAGTTCCCCGCTCTCTCCTCACTCCGATCATGGAATTCTGACTTCCTCCGGCTTCTCGCATGGATTTTTCCCCCACCCCGGCTGTGCTGTTTAGTTCAGATCTAAGCGAGCTTCCCGAGCGTGCTGCCTGGATGTCTTCATTAAAACGCGCAGTTTGAGGAGGCGGCTGGGGGAGACGGGGGCGGCTCGGCTCTGGATTCACTCTGAAATCCATGGGAATCTCCTGCTCCACATCTGTTCCCGGCCGCCGACAGCTGCGGGGTCCAGCGGGGGGGACACGGGGTCACCGCTCCGGCCGGGACTCATCGGGCAGCCCCCCGGGGCTGTGTCCCCTCGGCTGTGCAGCCAGGTGGGCAGCCAGGACCGTGTCCCCGAGGGGCTGTGGTGGCCAGGCCGGCGGGGGAGGCTGAGCTGGGCTTCCCTGGGGCTCCCAGCTCCGGGAGAGGGATGCGGAGCTGCCGGGCTGTCCGTGAGATCCGCTCCCCAGGAGGAGCTTTCCCCTGGGAATCTCTGAGCCCTGGCTCAGGTGCTGTTCTCGGGTACCTGGAGGTGAGGGAATCACTGCAGGCAGGGGTGACACTGCCGGAATTGGAGCCTCTGGGGCGGCCTGTGCCTGTCCCTGCGAGTGCAGGACCCCAGAGCCTGGCACCGACCTCCAGCCTCGCCGTCCAGCACAAGCTGCCAGGACCTGCCAGTCACTGAAGTGCTGAGAAAAGCAACTTCTCCTTCCACCAGGAGCTGTTTTCCCATCTCAGCCACCCCCTCAGACACAACTCTGAGCCTCTCCCTGTGATGTCCCAACCCTGGCCAAAGCTCCCTGAGCTCCAGCCTCCCCAAACCCACCCTGCTCTCGGGTTTGTTCCTCCTGTCCTCCGTGTCTGGAGGAGTTCGGGGGAGCAGCTGCCTGCCCTGCCCAGCAGCAGCTGTGCCAAGCCCTGCTCTTGCTGGGGAAGTGCTGCTTTCTGCATCCCCCTGTGAGCCACTGGCTGCTGGAAGGCACTGCCTGAGCCAGCCACATGCTTCATGATGTCAATCGCAGTTCAGAGTTAATTATTCATGAGGAAATTTCATAATGTGCTGTTAAGTGGGCTGCAGGATATTTTGGTTAAATGAAGGGAACCTGAAAGCTCCCTCTGTAGGGTGTTGCTCCTCGGGCCTCGCTGAGAGCAAAGGTTCAATTAGAGCTCAAGGCTCCATGGCCTCTGCCATGGCCTGCGATTATTTGAGCCACGGGAGTGTGAAGATCAATCCGACGGCTCAGCTTCGCCTTTCCAACAGGAAAATTCCAAGCCAAGTGTTTTCCAAGAAGGCTTGGGCCGGTGGAAAGCTCCCTGCCCACGGCAGGGGGTTGGAATGAGATGAGTTCCCTCCCAGGCCAAAGCGTTCCGTGACTCTGTGACTTCAGAGCGGGTTCTGCAGAGTCCCCCTGAGGCTGTGAGAGCCTGGGACAGGCTGTGCAGGTCATGGAATCACGGGATCATCCAGCTGGACACACCTCTAGGATCACTGAACTCATCTGTCAGCAGGCCACTTCACTCCCAGGCTCTTTCCTTCCTCATTTGTGGAATCATTTCTCCCACGGAAACCAGGGAGCACCTGGAAACCTGAGCATGGAACACGGGAACCCTCCCCAAGCTGAGCAGGAGGGAACCGTGCAGGAGAGACTGGGAACTGGCAGGGAGAGAAATGCAGCCTGCAGGGAGAGAAATGCAGTTTGCAGGGA
>NC_031772.1:18949115-18950783 GCF_001522545.3 Parus major
GATGGATGATGGATGATGGATGGATGGATGATGGATGGATGGATGGAGGTGGGGAAGGAGAAGACCTGTGAGCCTCTCCAAACACTTCACTCCATGCAAACCCTTCTGAGGCCTCAGTTCTGCTGTGTCCTGGCAGTGGCTGTTACCTGCCCCTGGTGCTCCCAGCCCCGCTGCAAAACTCACTGCGCTGCCCCCAGGAAAGGTTTTCGTGGGAATAAGAAAGCAGCCAGGAAGTGTTTCCATCCAAAATCTCATCCTCACCCCTGCCTCGCTGCAGGAGCATCCAGTCCCGGCAATCTTGGAGCTCCAAGGACAGCACAACCCTGCCCAACACCAGGTCTGGAGCTGGATGTCCCGTCAGCACATCCAGCTCCAGACCTCTCCTGGCTCCTTCCCGTGAGGACATTGCCCTCTGGAAGTGGAGCCTGGGCAGAGACAGAGCAGAAACCGCCCAGTTTTGAGTTGGGTTGAGAGCAGCAAATTGCAACTGCTCCAGCAGCAATCCCTGTCCAGTTCCTACCCCATCCACGGCAGGGATCACATTCCCCCTCCCAGACTCAGCTCAGAGGTGTCAGCCCTTCCTCATTTTGGAAAGACTTTCTTTCTCTCTTGCCTTATTTTTTTCTTTTTTTCCTTTTTCCTCCAGCTTTTCTCTTCCTCCTTTTTTCTTTTTTTCTCTCTTTTTTATTTTTTTTGTCTTCCCCCCCTTCCCACCTCCCTTTGCAGCCTCTGTTCTTCATCCATTATTTAGGCTTTTCTGACTGTAACAGCAACATTCGCCTTGTATACCTTGTGTGGGGTTTAAAATATAGATAAAAGCAGAAGGTCAGACTTGAAACACAGATTCTGACGGTTGCTGCTGACTTTGTCTGGAAGCTACAAAATCTGGAGCTTTCTGTGCCCAGCAATGGTTTCGGTACAATTGGGTTTTTGGGGGGTTTAGGGATTTTTTTATTATTTTATTTTATTTTTGCCTAGTTGATATTCCTGCAAACCACCTCGGTGTTTGATGCTTTCATCCAGCCTTTCAGTTTCTAAAAGTTCTGGGGCCTGGCTGGATTCAGGACAGGGGAGCTGGAGCCATGGAATTCCTGCTTGGAGGTGCAATCTTGAGCCAGCACAGCGAATTCCTGCTGCTCTCCTGTCCAGGGAGGGCCGGAGGTGCCTCCATCCACATCCAGCAGGCTCTAATTGGCACCTCTGGTCGGAGGCTCGGCAGAGACGAGGACTTTCCCTTTCAATTATAAATGCCCTGCTTCTTTCATCTTCAGCTGTCGGAGAGATCGGATTTTGAGGACAAATGTTTGTGGGAAATAAATTTCAAAGTCATTGCGGGAACGGTGGCAGAAAACATAAAACTCTTCATTGTGTGAACGGGCAGTGGGGCAGGGAGGGTGCTCCTCCAGCCAGGACACAAAGTGGGATCAGAGCTCCTGGAGGGATCTCAGAGCCACGGGGATGTGGCTCTTGGGGACATGGCTCGGTGCTGGCCTCGGGGTGGGACTTGGTGGTGTTTGGAAGGGGCAGCAGGGGACGGTGACACGCAGAACAAAGATAATTTTGGTGTCACTGAGATCCACGTGGGCAGAGAAAGGCGCTGGAGAAGAGCTGGGAATGCTCCAAGGAATGGCTGAAGGGACATTTCAAACTGAGACACTCGCCAGGCAG
>NC_031772.1:18951409-18960736 GCF_001522545.3 Parus major
TGGGGTTAGTGATATGCTGGGATTTTCCTGCTGGCAGGTTAGTGGGGAATGTTCTCTCCCTGCACAGAATATTTTCAGAGAACAGAGGTTTTGGCTCACTCAAAACCAGACCCCAGACTCTTCCAGGCCCAGCCTGAAACCGGAGATCTCTCAAGATCTGTCTCCTAAACTGAGAGCTGCACATTTTATCTTCAGAGAATGCCAGCCTGCTTTGGGTTGGAAGGGTCCCTAAAGCCCCCCTGGTGCCAATCCCCGGCCATGGACAGGGACACACCGCTGTCCCCATCACGGCCAGCCGGGATCTGCAGCTCAGGCCCAGCTTTCAGCCTGGTGGGTGCCAGCAGCCTCCCAATCCAGGTGGATATTCCAGTGGCAGCTGTTGTTCAGGCGGCTCCATAGCCCAGCTGGCACTCCCCAAATAACCTTTCTTCACTCTAGCCCAAGGGAAAATGCATCTGTCAGGTGAGGAATAGGAACAGAGGAGGAAATTCCTCCCTGGCAGGGTGGGCAGGCCCTGGCACAGGTGCCCAGAGCAGCTGGGGCTGTCCCTGGATCCCTGGAATGTCCAAGGCCAGGCTGGACATTGGGGCTGGAGCACCTGGGACAGTGGGAGGTGTCCCTGCCATGGCTGGGGTGAAATGGGATGAGTTTTAATGTCCCAAACCATTCCATGATTCCATGTTTTATTCCAGTTTCCCTGTAGGCACTGTCCTCATCCAAACAGGATTTGGAATGACACAGGAGGAGGCTGCAGTTTTCCACTCTCAACTCCATCCCTCAGCTCTCCCCAAAAGCCAAACTGGGCACAGATCTGGGCACGGATCCATCGGTGCTGAGAGGTCACAGCAGCTCTGGCAGTGGCTGGGATGGCTCGTGAACCATCCCATGGCCAGGGATGTTCTGGAACTCCTCCAAGATTTCCCAACACGGAGCATTTCCCTCCCTGTGCTCACCGCTGCACACGTGGCACACTGAGCAGGAGGAGGAGGAGGAGGAGGAGGAGGAGGAGGAGGAGATGCCCACCTGTGGTCGTTTCCAGGAGCAGTAGGACCAAAGTGGCATCCTGAAGGGAATCCCCAGGACCAGCAGCTCCCGGTGCTCCGGCATCTCTGGGTTAGGGGATCCCAGCAGCGCCTACGGATTGAAATCGGCCTGGTGGGGTTTCTGGGGCCCTGGGGAAGAACATTTCCAGGGATTCCAGGGATTTCCATCTCCAGCCCTGCAGGTGTCCAGGGAAGGCCTGGATGTGGCACTCAGGGTTCTGGGCTGGGGACAAGTTGGGCATTGGGCACAGCTTGAACTCGATGATCCTGGTTTTTCCAGGTTGGTTTTTCCAACCTCAGGGATTCTGGGATTCTGGGATTGAGGAGAACCCCCCAAGTCCTTGAGGTGACATCTTTACATCCACCCACAGCCTGGCCAAGCCAGGTCCACAGTCTGCTCTTGCCAGGATGTTAAACATCCAAGGGAAAGAAATAGAACTTGCAGAAGTCCAGGAATTATGACACTGCTAATCAGAACTAATTAAATTGACTCAGGAAGTTTCAAGGTAGGAGTGTGGGACTCTTTATATTTCTATAAATTTTATATAAATTATATAATTTCCCTTCCAATCCTCCTGAATTCCTGGCCTCGGTGGCAGGCTGGCACGGGGTAATTATCCATTTGGAAAGTGTCTCTTTCCAGAGATGTTCAGGACGTTTGGGAATCCCTTTCCATTGTGATTCTGGGAGCGTTCTCCCCGTGCCTCCCGCAGCTCGGCGACAGCTTAAACACCGAAATGCAGAAATTCCTGAATATCCTACTGCTCCTTGGTGCTCTGGGAGGGGAATTTTTACCCAGAGGATTTTCCTCTGCGTTTGGTGGCAAAAGTCCAACGTGGCCAAGTCCAGCTGACGAATTCCCACTGCTCCCGGTCCCGACAGATCCCACTGCTCCTGCTGCTTGTGAAGCCACCCCACCTTCCCAATAATCCCTCCAAAGGCCAAGAGTTACTTTTGTTTTCTTCCACCAATTCTGTCCATTTCGCCTTTGGCAAACATCGATTTTCCACAATTCCCCGCAGCCCTGATGGAGCAGCTGCCAAAACGGCTCCCTCGTGGGCCACTTCTTTTATTTGTCGAACAAAAGAACCATCAGCATTGTCTCCGGAGCTCGGGATTAGGATGCCGAGCTCCCTCTCCTGGCTGCCGGATCAAAAGGAATTGCTGAAAAGTCCTGCTCACCTGAAAATCGGGATGGCCGGACTGCGGCGGAAGGAGGGAGAGTCCTTCCAGCTCTTTTGCAGATTTTCGGATTCTGTCATTTTTCCTCTCCATGAAAAATGCGGGGAAAACGTTGGGGGGGCAAAAAGTGTGGGAGAAAGATGAATTTGTCTGTGGGCTAAACTGGCTTTTGCTCCTCTCTCTCATCTGTCACTGTCAGGGAACGGATCCCAGTGGGAAAACCACTCTGAGGGTCTCTGCAGGAAATCCAGGGTGGTTTTCCATGAAATGTTCCTCCAGGGAGAGGCGGAGTGTGGAAAAGGACACGCACAGGGAACAGGTTGGGATGAAGGGTGGGGATGACTGGACCACGGGAAGTCCCATCAGGGGGATCCTGGTGGAAGCTGAAGGGCTGCTCTGGAGAGCTGGATCTGCTGGGAGACAACGAGCAGCTCTCAGGGCTCACAGCAGGAAAACTGGGAGCTCAGACACTCCAGATCTTCCCCACACGGGCGGCAAACGCTGCTCAATTCCAAAAAAAACCCCATCAAATGTCTCCAAGTGACATTTTCCATTCTCAGCTCCCTTCCTCTCTCCTTTGCATGGTGTGCTGGCCCAGCGCCTGCTGCAGGCTGGGAATTCTGGCTGCAGGCTGGGAATTCTGGCTCCAGCTGGGAATTCTGGCTGCAGCTGGGAATTCTGGCTCCAGCTGGGCTCCTGCAGGAATTTGGGTTGAAAAGCTCCCAGCTCTGCACCCACGGGAGGGACAAAGCACCGATGGATTTTGAAATGGAGCAGTGAGTTGTGTGCGTGTCCTGTTGCACACTTTGGGAGAGAATGGGCGCCACAAATCCAATTTGGAGAAGTCAAGAAGCCCCAGAAAACTTTTAGTCTCCCCACAATGCAATTACTGAGCTGCTCCAGGTCTGGGGAGAGGAACGATAGCAGCTGTCCTCAGGAATTATGGAATCAATGAATCAGGGAATGCTTTGGGGTGGGAGGAACCCCAAGGACCAGCCCATCCCACCTCCTGCCGTGGGCAGGGACATTTCCACTACCCCAGGCTGCTCCCAGCCCCATCCAACCCAGCCTTGGGCACATCCAGGGATGGAGCATCGGCTCCCTGGACATTCCCACCCTCCTCATCCCGGCATTCCCCATGGATTGTGCTCCAGCCACCTCTCCTGGCCATCCCCCAGGCCCAGCAAGGAGGCTGCTCCAGGAACGAGTCACGTTATGCCAGGAGCTGCTTAGAAAAGGTTGGGCCAGGACCCTTCTGGAATATTCCATCCGTCCATAGGGAGCACTGGTCATCACTGACCCCGAGACAGCGATTTTGGCGTGGCCAGAGGGTGGACAGTGCTCTGCACCAATGTCCACGTGAGGAGAGAAGACACTGAGAGCCGAAACCTCGGTCCTGTGACCACCAGCTCAAACCTTTTATTGCCATGAAGCCGCTTCAGTCTTCAGCCCTGCTCTCAGGGAGGTCCTGGCAGAGTGAGGGGAGGAACAGGCAGCTGACAAAGGTGGCTGGAGGTACACAGGGCTCTCTTGTCCAGGTGCCATCCTTCTCCAGAGTTTGGGTAACTCTGGGGGATATTTGGGCCACAAATTCTCCCAGATTTCCTCTGGAACTGGCCAAACCCTGCACCTCTCTGCACCTTCCCCCTGTGAGGACTCACCTGTTTTACCCCCTGGAACCCCTCTGGAACCCACCCCAGGGGATTTAGGGGCAGAAAGGGCCGAGTGAGGAGGTGTGAGCTGGAGGGAGGCTCGGGAGGGGATTTGTGCTGCTCCTGGAGCAGGGTTAAGGCCTGGCACACCATGGCTCAGCTCCTCTGCCTGCAAGGGGATGCTGATCCCATGGGAACACGGAATATCCGGGGCTGGGAGCGCAATCCCTGACCCTGCCGAGCTCTACCCCAAAGACAGGAGCTCCAGGAGCCTCTCACAGGTGCCTTTCATGGCTGAGTCCTGCCCGAACGAGCCTTGTTCTGACAAGATGGAAAAGGAGCTTCAGAGCGCGGCTCCGGCGGCTCAAAGGAGGGAGAAGCTTCCAGTGAAAGGGAAAGGAAAGCTCGGCACCAAGGTCACCTCCACCGCCTCAGGCGATCCCAGGGATGACAAAAGTTTCCGTGTAGCACAGCAGCAGAAGACAAAAGCCATCCCTGGAGGGTGGGAAGAGGGAGGGAGCGCGGAGCAGACAAGAAATTTAATGTAGGGAAAGCCACAAGGTTTGCTGGCAAGGACACGCTCCTGGGTGGATCAGAGGAATAGCTGGGGTTTGGTGGGACCTCCTGAGGCCATCCAGCCCATCCCCAAGGTCCAGGATAAAGCGGATAATGGCTCCCAGGAGCCTGGAGCAGGATTCCTCAGAGCCATCGATGCTCCAGACCTGGAGCTGAGTCTCCCGAGTGCCGGTGGTGGGCGGGGGGCCAAGGGACACCCAGGAACACCAATAATTGCTGGAATTTGGATCTGGGATTCAGGTCTACAGCTCCTTCCCACTCTGCCCACGCCGTGTGAGTCCATTAGGGAGGGCTGGGAATTGGGAGTGAACCGAGATGCCAGGCCCAGTGGGCCTTTCCCAGCATCCGAGCTGCAACCCCCAGGGAAAGGGTTTGGCTTTGTCTGGGAATTCTTCCCCTTTGCCGAGGACTTGTGGCTGTCCCTTTCCACGGACCCAGCAGCTCCTAGGACCAGGAGGGTCAGGACAGCTCTGTGATTCCTGGGAGAAGTGCAAAGGGCTTTAAGGGCAGCAGCAGGATGGAGACGGCTCTAATGCAGGAGAACAGCTGGGATGTGAGGGAAAACGGAATGGAAGGTGTCTGCATCCCTGCTGCAAGTTTCAGCAGGGCAGAAAATGGGACATTCCTCTGTGCAAAGCGCCTGGCACGGGCAGAGGAGCCGGGAATTCGTTCTGGGCAGAGCTGGACGAGCCCTGGGCACGCAGGATGGGCAGCTCCATCCACGCCCCGCTCCTGGAGGAGTCTCGGAGCTGTCGATTCCCTGCTGCACGGCTGGGAGAGCTCTGGGGGAGAGGGGAGAGCGAGGAGAAGCCTGAATCCCGTGGGATCTCAGTCATCCGTCCCCCAGCGGGTGCTGGCCCAGCCTCCGGGGCTCAGCCGGCTCCGGGACCCTCCCTGGAGCCTGGGTGGGCGCAGGGTCAGCACACCAGGGTCTGCAGGGAGCAGGAGCTCTGTGTCCCCTCTGGGATACCCAGAATGGGGGACCTCACCCCCAACAGCCCGAGGAGAGCGGGAAGGGCAGGGTTTGCCCAGGGGAGCTGGATCCTGAACAGTGGGATTCACTCAGGCACCTGGAAGTCTGCGGAGCACTAAAACCTCCCCAGCTCCTCTTATCCCCCACGTTCATTTGAAATCCCTCTCCTGGGTGCCTGATTCTCCTGGGATCCCTGAGGATCCCAGCGTGGAAGGGAAGCGTCTCTCAGCTCCCAGGCAGAGATAAAGTGATGTGTGGGCAGGCTGGAAGCTGGAGCCACTGCAATCCTTTCAGCCAGGCAGCTGCACTTCCCCTTTCTATCACACGCATTTAAAAGCTTTTAAGGGAACGATCCATCCCCTCTGCTGGCAGAGCCGGAGCTGGGCTGGTCCTTGGGATCTTAAATCATTTTAAAATACGGAGCAATATTGGTTTAAAAGCCTTTTGCTCTCCCCCTGCTGCAGGAAACCTCAGCAGAGCTCGGGGCTTCCTGGGGATCCATCAGTGGCCAGGAAAGGGCTGGGCAGTGCCTGACAGGGACCAGGCTCCGGGACAAGCCAGGAGTTTCTCCCTACGTCATCCCCAGATGCTCCCGGGGCTGCACATGGGGGTTTTGTCATTAAATACCTCAGATCTCCGTGGCTGTGGCAGTGTTTGTGTTTCTAAGCTGCCTAAGGACAAGGACGGGTGGCCCGGCTGGCAAATCCTCCTCGGAGAGGGAATGTGCCCGAATTCCTGCTTTCTGAGCAGGCCTGGGCTGCAATGTCCCTGACCCTGCCTTCCACACCCAGGATTTGAGCCCGGCTGGTCCAGTTCTCCCGCTCTGCCGTGTGCCCTTGGAGAGAGGAGCAGGGGATGAACTGGGAATGTTGGGAGGAACCAAGGACAATTCCCTCCATCCAGGGACAGGAGCGTGTCTCTCTGTCACCTTCCCTTTGCCAGCACCTGAAACCCGTGGCTGATGACAGAGAGAGCTGGGAATGTCCAGTTTGGAGAAGAGAAAACTCCAGGGAGAGCTCAGAGCCCCTTGCAGGACCTGAAGGAGCTCTGGAGAGCTGGAGAGGGACTGGGGACGAGGGATGGAGGGACAGGACACAGGGAATGGCTCCCAGTGCCAGAGGGCAGGGCTGGATGGGATATTGGGAAGGAATTCCTGGCTGGGAATGCCCTGGCACAGGTGCCCAGAGCAGCTGGGGCTGTCTCTGGATCCCTGGAATGTCCCAGGGCAGGCTGGACACTGGGGCTGGAGCAGCCTGGGCTCGTGGAAGGTGTCCCTGCCATGGCTGGGGTGGGATGAGCTTTAAGGTCCTTCCAGCCCAGCCCATTCTGGGATTTTATGATGTTTTGCTGTTTTGCTCTGTTCCTGCTGGGTTTCTGTCCTGATTTCCTGGGTCAAACCTCCTTGGCTGCTGCTTCCTGAGGAGTCAGGACGAGTCACTGCAACGAGTGACCCGAGGAGCAGGACTGGGGCGCTGGGAGCAGCAGGATTCAGGGAGTTACTGAGATTCTGCTCCCCTGCAAGGCTGGAGAGGCAGAGAATCCCATCTCCACCTCATTTCCCACTTCCCTGGCTCACCGAGGGCAGCGTGGAAAGAAATCCACCACGGGGGCTGGAAAGGAGGATCCCTGGAGTCTGGGGAGGGAGACGAGGACAAGGACATTTATTCCCCTCTTACAGACACTGCAGAGGGTCTGTCCCACTCAGCCCCCAGCTTCCCACCCCCCAGCTTGCTGAAGGAATCAGGGGATCCCTCCCTTCCTGCCACACTCCAAAGGGCTCCGAGATCTCCATCTCTTCTTGAGCCCATCCCGGAGTTGCTGAACTTTCCCTGAGCTGCTGCCAGGGATCCTCCCTCTCATTTATCTGCAGGATCGGTTGTAGCTGTATTGATTTTCCCTCCCTGCCTCTCCTCTCTGTGTTTGCTTTCTGAATTATGCAGCCGGGCAGTTTTTCCTCCTCGCGAGGAGCGGGAGAGTTGCGGAGGATCAATTGAGCCCTGCCATAGTTTAATCAGGAATCCCCAGTAGGAACCAGCAGAGAAAAAGGAGAAGGGAAGACAATGAAGACAGGGTCGATCAATCCAGTCCTGGTGCAAAGGAAAGAAAGGGAAAGAAGAGAGGAAGGGGTGGAATAATCAGTCAGTTTTCCTCATGCAGCCCTCAGATCCCCCAGCCTCAATCAATAACCAACTTTGACAGTCATTGCTTCAGAAAGAAACTTTCAAAATCCCCCTGAACTCAAAGAATGTTGGTGCTTTATAGAGTGAAAATGGCCAGTAAACCCCTGCTAAAGACATGGAGGATTGGATTCCTTCCCCTTTTTCCTCTTCCCTTTAAAATCCGCATTAGGAAGGCAGAGCTGAGATGAAAGGGGAGCAAACAAGGCTTTTAGTCCTCGTTCTGTTGTTGCAATTATTTTGCCAATAGTAACGATCTCAGGACTGGGTGGAGGATCCTTGATGCTGTGCTGGGGACGTGGAGGGGGGACAGAGCTGCAGGGATTGTTCCAGCACCACAAATCCAGGAGATAAAACAGAGATGGGTTTGGAGCATGGAAATAGAACCAAACAGCACCCACGGGGCACAGGGACCACAGGGACCATCTGGATGTTGTGACAGCACGTGACAAGAGAGATTTTTGTATCAAAAACAGTGTGGGCACAGGCCCAGGGCAGGATTGTCCCCTGTGCTGGGACACCTCGAGTGCTGGGGGCACGCTGAGGTCTCCAGGCTCTGGAAATGGAACTTCCCCAAAGTCCTGCCAGATGTCCCAAGGAAGGGCCCCAGGCTCTGCCGTGTTTCCAGGAGCATGGGCTGGCTCTGGCTTTTCCTTTCAAACAGCTCTGGTCAAGTTCAGTTCCTAAAGGAAACATTTAGGTCTGGAAGGTGCAGATCATCATCCATGGAAAACCTTGGAGGGCCACCAGGACAGATCTCTGCAGCTCGACTCCCAGCCTTCATTCCCAATGAGATTCCCAGCACATTCCAGGCTGGATCCAGCTCTGCAGGACGGAGCATTGGAGCCCACAAAGTAAAACCCAGGCAAGAATGGCAGGATGGGGAGTTTGGATTGTTGACCATGGATGGATCATGGCAGAGGGCGACTGAATTTCCTCCACTCTGGTGCTTGAGTTCAGGACAAACCTTTCCTTCCCCAGTTCCTTCTCACCAAACAATCTCTGCTTTTGGGGAGAGAAATGCCAGAAGAAATCCTTGTGCAGATTTCAGAATTATAATTGATAGAGTTAATTGATCCTTCCCTCATCGTGCATGGCGAGGACAAGCAGGAGTTGCATTATCCCATTCCGCAGTTCCCACAGAACAGGTTCTGGTTCAGTCCCCCTCTACATCCTCCTTTATTCCATTACAATCCCTGAGGCTCCTCACCCACAGCTCCAGAAGTCACTGATGAGAGGGGCACAGCCTGCCAGACACGAGGCCAGGAGCGATTGATGGGAGGCCAGGACTGGAAGGAGAGTGGAGGCAGCAGAAAACCAGATCAAATTCAATGTTTGCCCTGATCAGACTCAGTTTAGTCTAAAAAACGTCAGTTTTGAGTTCTGTGCTCCCACCACCCCTTGTCCTATAATCTCATGGAGGGATCAGCACAAGGATCAGTCAGTTGTGATAATTAACACTGGTTAATGGGAATGGGGGTGGAGATCCAGCTGGAAGGGTTGGAGGTGAAGCCCAGCCTGGAATGGATGGAGGTAAAGCCCAGCCTGGAATGGATGGAGGTAAAGCTCAGCCTGGAATGGATGGAGGTAAAGCCCAGCCTGGAACGGATGAAGGTAAAGCCCAGCCTGGAAGGGTTGGAGGTGCAGCTCAGCCCGGAATGGATGGAGGTAAAGCCCAGCCTGGAAGGTTTGGAGGTAAAGCCCAGCCTGGAATGGATGGAGGT
>NC_031772.1:18960893-18965706 GCF_001522545.3 Parus major
AGGTAAAGCCCAGCCTGGAAGGGTTGGAGGTGCAGCTCACCCCTGACACTGAAGATGGCTCAGTCTTTGCTTCCATGGGCTTTTCCAAGCCAGGTTTCCCTCTCAGCTCGTTGTCCAGCCCCTCCACCCAGGGAAGGCCACCCCCAGCCACACGGGGAGCGGTGGCCACTGGTTTCCAGTGGGGGAGGCAGGGACTGGGCTGCTCCTCACAAGCTCACGGAAGGAGCTCCTCACTCACCTCCTCCCAGAACTTGTTCCACATTTTCTGCTAATAAGGGCACAGGGAGAGAGTGAGACAGGGAGAGAAGAGGAGAAAAACTGCTCTAAATTATTCATGGACAATATCATTATGTGTCATAACAGTGTGTCTGTGATGGGAAAGAGTGAGTGTGGCAGGGGCTGGGGTAGCACAGGCCGGGCTGCACAATAGCGAGAGCTGATTAATTATTGATGTGCACTAATTGGCTACAGGGTTTCAGGACAGCTTGGGCTTTGTTGGGATCATTTGTATTCTTGCTTTGGAAATGGACCCCCCCCACACACATAAACCCAACATTTTCGTGTGCAAGTCTTCTCCCTCCTCCTCCTCTTTTCCTCCTGCCTCCCTCTCTCCCTGCCCTGCTTCCAGTGCTCCTGATCCCCCTGTGTGTGTACAAATTAACATGATCTTAACCTCTGCTGATTTTCTGCAGCGCTGACACGCTGCCAACACCTCGGTGCAGTTGGGCTCAGCCTGCAGCGCTGCTTTTTGGTGCGGAAAACCGGCCCTGCCTCGAGCACCAACCTCTCCTTGCACCTCTTCTCCCAGCCCTTCGCCCCCAGAGCAGCTGGAAAGTCCTTCCCAGGCATTTTTCCCGTCTGGAACGGTCCAGACCTTGCCTTGGAGCCTGCTGTGGTTGTGCCCCAGGGTGTGAGTGCCAGCCTGGGGGTGCCAGCAGGGTGAGGGGAGAGGCTTGAGGTTCAGAGCTCACAGCTGAACTTGAACAGCACAGGAGTTCCAGTGCTGGGGCTGCTCCTGCCACGGCTCCAGCTGCTCCCAGGGTGTCCACACAGCTGAGGTCCCACCTGCAGAGCTGCCCCAGCCCTGGGGACAGGCACAGCAAGCACCTGAAGCTGCAGGAGAGAGCTCAGATTTGATCAGAGGGATGGAGCAGCTCTGCTGTCAGCAAGGGCTGGGAGAACTGGGATTGCTCAGCCTGGAGACCTCAGAGACCCTTCCAGAACCTAAAGGGGCTCCAGGAGAGCTGGAGAGGGACTGGGGACAAGGCATGGAGGGACAGGACACAGGGAATGGCTCCCAGTGCCAGAGGGCAGGGCTGGATGGGATTTGGGGCAGGGCTGGATGGGATTTGGGGCAGGGCTGGATGGGATTTGGGGCAGGGCTGGATGGGATTTGGGGCAGGGCTGGATGGGATTTGGGGCAGGAATTCCTGGCTGGGAAGGTGGGGAGGCCCTGGCTGGCCAGGGCTGACCTGGGGGATTTTTGTGTCTGTGCTCTCAGGATGGAGCTGAGACTCTTTGTTCTCTTTGCTCCTTCTCCCTCTCCTTTGAAACCCTTTGCATTATTCCTTATAGGAGCAAAACAAAGAAAGAATTTAGTTTATTTGTTATTTATTTAGGACAAACCCTTCCCACTTCAAAAGGGGCTACGTGCAGGAGCCTCTGGTGGATCCCAGGAAACTCTTGATTGATTATCCG
This sequence comes from Parus major, assembly GCF_001522545.3. Classification (NCBI taxonomy): domain Eukaryota; kingdom Metazoa; phylum Chordata; class Aves; order Passeriformes; family Paridae; genus Parus; species Parus major. The sequence continues at coordinate 18,962,592 of NC_031772.1, forward strand.
AAGTGAGCCAAGTGAGATGAAAAGCAGAGGGATGGGAATCATTTTAAGGGGAACAGCCACTAAAATATCATCAATTTTTTATTAAACAGAATCTTTTCAATAGACAAAATTAGCTTTTTTCCTCCTCACTTCTGTTTTCTCTTTTTTTCCCCCATTTTTTGTTTTCCTTAGGCATGGGCAAATTATCTTTTCCTTCTTTTTTCCTCTTTTCTTCTGCTGCTGGGTCTGGTAGGAGGTGTGGGGTTAAATGGTGACCTGGGCCACCAAGCAGGAAAAATAAATCTTCCCAACAGAACTCCTCTGTTTTGTTTTTCCCGCTGGAAAAGGACAAGAGACAGAGGGAATGAGATGAAAGAAGAGAAGTTCAGACTGGGCCTGAGGTTTAGATTGGGGATTAACGAGAAATCCTTCACTGAAGTTTTCTGGCCCTGGCACAGACTGCCCAGGGCAGTGGTGGGAATGTTGGGAAAACCTGGAAATGTTGGGAAAACGTGTGGATGTGGCACCTGGGGACGTGGGCACTGGTGGGGCTGGCACAGCTGGGAAAGGCTGGGCTCGGTGATCTCAGAGGGCTTTTCCAACCCCCAGTGATTCCATGATTCTGTAAAAATCGTGGAATCTGAAGGTTCCCCAGAAAAGCTGAGCTCAGCACTGCCTGGGTGAAGCCCTGAGGGTCTTTGCTGGGCTCTTCTGAGCAGGAGTTTGGACTGGAGAGCTCAGGAGGTTCCCTCCAGCCTGAATTATTCCCTGAGCTGGGAAGCAGGGGCTGGGAAGGCAGTGGCAGTGAGGTGGGGACTTGGCTGAGCCCATCTGCTCACGGAGAGCTCCTGGGCACATCCTGAGGGCTCAGCCCACTCTGCTCTGCCAGGATTTAATGAGAGAGCAGCACCAGCTCGTGTTAATCACCAAAGTGTGAGGAAAGCTGTGTGGTGGCAGGCACAGGGCTTCGAACGGACAGGAACCGGCTTTAGGATGGACATTGGGGAGAAATTGTCCCCTGTGAGGGTGGGGAAGCCCTGAGGCTCAGAGCAGCTGTGGCTGTGCCATCCCTGGCGGTGTCCAAGGCCGGGCTGGAGCAATGTGGGACAGTGGAAGGTGTCCCTGTCACAGCAGGGGTGGCACTGGGTGGCCTTTGAGGCCCGTTCCAACCCCACCCAGTGTCTGGTTCTGTGGTGGGACCGAGCTGGAGCTTCTGCTGGGTCTGTGCTCGGGCTTTGGGATGTGCTGAGGGCTGAGTGAGTGGGGGCGTGTTTGTGCCTTCCTGAGCCATGGGGACACAGGGACATGGGGACACGGGGACATGGGGACACGGGGACACAGGGACATGGGGACACGGGGACACGGGGACACAGGGACACGGGGCCACAGGGACACAGGGACATGGGGACACGGGGACACAGGGACAGAGGGACACGGGGACACGGGGACATGGGGACACGGGGACACAGGGACACAGGGACATGGGGACACAGAGACACAGGGACACAGGGACACGGGGCCACAGGGACACAGAGACATGGGGACAGGGGGACACAGAGACACGGGGACATGGGGACATGGGGACATGGGGCCACAGGGACAGGGACACAGGGACACAGAGACACAGGGACATGGGGACACAGAGACACAGGGACATGGGGACATGGGGACACGGGGACACAGGGACAGAGGGACACAGGGACACAGGGACACAGGGACACAGGGACACAGAGACACAGGGACATGGGGACACAGAGACACGGGGACACAGGGACACAGGGCCACAGGGACAGGGACACAGGGACACAGAGACACGGGGCCACAGGGCCACAGGGACACAGGGACAGAGGGACACAGACACACAGGGACACGGGGACGCAGGGACACAGGGACACAGGGACACAGGGACACAGGGACACAGGGACACAGGGACACAGGCAGGCGTGGTGTTTGTGTGTGCCTGGCAGTGTCTGGGTGTGCCCCTGGGTATTTTTGGGTGTGCAAGATCCCAGATGTACGAGTAACCCGCTGCTCATCGCAGGGCTTGCCTCGTTTCCTTCCTTACGGCTTCATCCAGGAGCTCCAGGCGTGGAAACCTTGCTCTGACTCCAGAATGTACCACAAAAAAAACAACAAACCACCGACAACAATGCATGTTTAGGGTCCATTTACCAGGGGGGATTTTTTCCCCCCTTCCCCTAATCCCTCCCGAGCCGAGCGAACGCGAGCACCAGAATAAAAACCACACACAAAAAAGAAAGGGCGAGAGCGAGGGAGAAAGAGGATTTCCTTCAAATCTGCTCTGTCTGCCCGTGATGGAGACTCATTCCCATAATCATTTTGACAGGTGTGCAATGGTTGAAAAGTTGGGGGGTCCGGGGGCGAGGCGGGGAGGGGGAGCGGCAGCAGGGCCCTTTGGCGGCGCGGGCGCAGCGTGCGCCGGGCGCGCTGATTAGACATGACAAGCACACCTGCCAGCACCACAGCCCGGCAATTAAAGCCTCTTTGAGGTCCCAGGAAGTGACCGCATTAGAAAAGCCCCTCGCAGGCAGCTCCTTAGCATATTCCCAGTGTCATTAGCGCGGCGGCAAAGGCGAGGCGCAGCGGCGGAGGGCTCTGACATGACCCGTGCTCCCTTCCCGCTCGGGGAGGGGATGCAAAGTGACTTTTAAAGAGGAGAGTTTTTTATTTTTTTTATTTTTTTTTTCCCCCTTTAAATTTGATTTCCAAGCCCCTCGCGCCGCTGCCTCCCTCCTGCTCTTGGAAATGTTCCATCTTCGCCGGGGTCGGCAGGGGGAAGGGAACCGGAATTCATTAAAGACAGAAAAGGACTTTGCTAAAAACTGGGCGGCTTCTGGGACCAAAAAATTCAATTCTGGATTCCAGTGTGGATTCTCACTCTGCTCCCTGCTTTCCCTTCATCCTTCTCTCTTCTGCATCCTCTTCCCTTCCTCCATCACCTCCCTGTCCCTCTTTCCTCCCCCACATCCTGCTCTTGGTATTCCCCCTCCCAGTGTCCCTTGTCCCTGGAGGCTGCCTGGGACACACTGAGAACCTGGTGGGGTCACTGACCTGGGCAGCACCAGGTGAGGTTGGTGCCATGAGCATCATCCATCCATCCATGGATCTATCCATC
>NC_031772.1:18966736-18969033 GCF_001522545.3 Parus major
CATCCATCATCCATCATCCATCCATCATCCATCCATCCATCCATCCGTTTGTCCGTCCATCCACTGTTCTCCAAGAGCAGCTCAGCCTTGCAGCTTCTCTCCATGAAGGAGGTTCCCAGGGCCAGGCCCGTTCCCTCAGACCAGGGAGGCAGGCAGGACTTTTCCTGCACATTCCACAGCTCTGAGGGAGCTCTCAGAGCTCATTGTGTCCCTCAGCCCTGTTTCCACATGAGCTGGGAGGTCCCAGGAGGATCCTGCCATTGCTCCTCAACATTCATAATGCTCCTGGGCAGGGAGGCTGTGTGCCTTGCAATTCCTCTGTCTTCATCCCAAGTGAAGCCCTAAATCCATCTCCATCCTTTTTCCCTCATCCTCGCACCTTCCAAGGTTATAGCACGGAATCCCGAAATGGAAGATGCCCTCAGAGCAGGTGAGCTCTGCCAACACCTGTGTGATCTCACTCAGCTCCCCAGAGCTTCTCCCAACCCACAGATCTGTGCATTTCGACTCAGAACTGTACCTGACTCCCATTCCAGGCTGCTCCTGGAGCAGGGCAGTGCTGGGAAGCCACCCCAGCAGCTCCCCAGGGTGAATTCTCCCCCTCCTGTGGTTGATGGTGAGGGCTCTGAGGTGCCTTCCCTTCTCATCCAGGGAGAAACAGCCCCAGGGAGCTCCCCGGGACATCCCTGCAGTGACTGCTGCCACAGATGATTCCAGAAGAAGCAGGATTCATTCCCCACACACCTTTGGGGTCCCACCCTGCAGCCCCACCCCGCCAGGGCACGGCCGCCTCCGTCACCGCTGTGTGCTGGAAGCCCCTCCAGGAGAGCTCCCTGAGGAGCATCCTGTGGCTGGGAGGGATGCAGGGACACTCCTGGAGCTGGAGGTGCCTGCGGGAGTGTGGCTGCACCCCAGGGGATGTTCGGGGCTGGGACAGCTGCAGAAAACTCCGTGGGAGGGCGAGGTGGAGCGTGGGGCGAGCAAGGCAGAAGAGGAAAGGAAAAAGGAGGAAGAGGAGGGATGGATCCTGCAGGAGGAGAGAGGCAGAGCCGGGGCAGGAGGTCCGAGCCCCCGCCAGGGACAGGGATGCGGCGGGGAGCAGGAGCGCTGTTCCCGGGGATGCTGGAATCGATGTGTTTACGGATGGTGACACGAGAGTGACACACAGTGGAGGAGCCTCATGAAAAAATAAACAGGCAATAATCACACTGCCATGTGCACACTCCGCTCCTCATTATTCCGGGGGAAAAGCCCACCAGGGTTGAAGGCTTCAGGAGATTAACCATTGCCTCCCTGGATGGCACCTGCCCAGGGCTGCTGCTGCTGCTCAGGGGGTCCCCAGCTCCTGTCCCCCCATCTCAGAGGGGGTGCAGCAGTGCCCGGGGGTGCTGAGACACCGCTGAGCACAAGCTGAGCCTTGGCAGAGCGTGAGGGAGAGGCTCCAGCTCCTTCCAGGGAAGGCAGCCCCAGGAGCAGCTCGGTGGTGTCTCACAAGAGCAGCGGCTGTTTTGGCACAACCCAGCTGCTACCGTGGGCACTGCTGACCCCCACCTGTCCCCAACGCCCGTTTTGGTGGCCACGGCTTCCCACACACACAGCCAAGCCCTGGGGACCTGCTCAGCTCAAGCACAGAGCTCTGAGGTGACTTCTCAGAGCCCCCTTTGCCTCCTGCCCCAGCTCCCCCAAAGGCACAGAGGTCCCCTGGCCAGGGAAAACTTGTAAAAACCAAGAAAATGAGTAAAAAAACTGGTAAAAATCAACTTTTTAGATGGGTTCTTTCATTGAGAGATGACTGGAGGAGAAACAGGAGGAAATGAATAAAAGCCCCTGGCTGAGTGTGTGGGAGCAGTGACCCTCTGAGGGATCCTGGGGGCAGCTGGGGGGTCCTGCAGGGCTCTGGGTGACCTCCACCACCCTGACAGGACCTCTCCGTTAAAAAGTGGCCAACCCAGAGCACTCCTCACCCAGACCTGTCCCTGTGGCCAGGGAGAGGAGCAGGACGGTTGGATCGGGGCTGTGAAACGATCCCACAGAAAAAAGAGAAGGAAAAGCCCCTTCAGTCAGCAAGAGAGTGTTTAACAAGTTCTGGGGAAGACCCCGCTTCTCCTAGAGCTGCTTTGGGAGAGCCAAACTCCTCTCTGCTGCGAGTTTTCATTTCCTGACACGCCATGTCCCCTTCCACTGCAGCATCTCCCTTCAGTGCCAGCAGGAAATGGGCAAAGTTGATCCAAGGTTTAAAAAAGCCCCACAGGGAAGTGAGATGTGAACTTGATGCTGGAAAAATATTCCTGAAGGAA
>NC_031772.1:18970063-18971882 GCF_001522545.3 Parus major
AGAAAAAGCTGGGCTGTGTCTGCACCCAGCAATGTGTGGATGGTGAAGAGAAGGAAGATGAGCTGCAGCTCCTTGGTTCATCCAAGATCAATGTCTGCTGTGCAAACCGGGGTCTAAGAAGGGGTCCAAAGGCCACTGTGGTGTGGGAGGGCTTGGGATCCACCCAAGGGTCCATGCAGAAACCAGCTGGAGCTTCCTCCTGCCCAGGAGAAATGCAGCTTGGCCCCGGGCTCTGTCACCTCTCCCACGTGTTGGCCTTGTCCAAATCCTTAAATCAGGCAAGTTTTACCCCAAATCTTGGATTTTTCTCCACTGACAGGAAGTGGAGCTGGCTCTGGATGCAGAAAAGCATTCTGTGTGGGGAATCTGGATCTGGCCCTCAACCTGCTCTGAAGGCCACACGGGCTGTGCTCTGTGGTGATGCCACTGAGGACACCCAGTGCTGCTCGGCTCTGATCTCACTGAAGGTTGGCCTCATTGCCCACTGTCCCACACTTGGACACGGTGTGGAAGCCCAGAAGGCAGTGGAGCCCTGGGAAAACCCCAGAAATCCAAGCACATCCTGTCCTGGAGCATCTGTGAAGCTCCTTTTGGGAAGGATTTTCCTAAGGCAGGGGGATTACGCCAGGAGCTCTCCTCCACGGCACTGCTTTGCTTGGGATGTTGGACAAGCAAATCAATCAGCCTCAATCCAGCCCTGAGGAGGGGATGAATGTTCCTTGCCTTTATCAAGGAGACTGGGAAACTGAGGCACAGAGGGATTTAAGTGGCTTTAAAAGAAAAAAAAGAGGAAATCGAGGAGCTAATCCCAGAGCAAGGCAGGCACAGGGAGAGGGAGGGAATACAAAGCTCCCACTTTTCAGCCAGCGGCTCCCAAGATGTTCCTGTGGTGGTGGAGTCTCTGTCACTGCTGCAGAGCACTCAACTGTGGCATGAGAATCCAGCCCTTGGGAATGGGCTGGATCAGAGGGCTCCTGGCCAAGGACACACGGATGGGAATGACAGACAGATGGTCAGAGCTGAACTCCAGGCAGGGACGGGAAACGGGGAGAGAAGACAAGGTTTTGTTGAGACGGTGGCTGCACCCTCAGGACCGAGATCTCATCCATATTTCAAACACCAGTTAGACAAACAAAACAAGAACCAGAGAGCCAAGCAAGGAGCCCGTTTGTCATATCAAAAGGGGTTTCAGTGGTACCTTCCTTGCCCTCCTGTCCCCTTGAAGTTTGTAGCTGGGGGGGAGAAGGGACAGCTCCCTCTCCAGCTGAACGGCTCCGTGCCACAGCCGGAGCTGGGCTGTGTGTAATTAACCCCGGAGCCAATCCCCCAGTGGGGGCTGCCAGGCAGATCAAAGAACTCACACATCTTTGTCTGCGAGCGGCAGCCAAGGGGAGCTGGGAGGAAAGCAGAGCAGGGGTGGGAGAGAGCCAGGGAGCCGCGTGTGTGCTCCTAATTGATAAAAAGGGAAGAGCATCTTCCTCCGAGAGATCTCCAGCCCCATCAAAATGCAGCAGGAGGAGAAGAAGGGGAAAGAAAAAGGCTTTGCTTTCCCTTGCAGGAACCGGCCAAAATCCGGCTGCTTTCAGGGGGAGAGGTGGTCAGTGCCCCCGGGCAGGGCTGGGGGGAGAGGACACCTCTGGGGTGGGGGGCACATGCCCAGGCTCAGGGGCTCTCCAGGGTTTGCCATGGGAGCCCTTGGCAAGGTGAGGAATTCCAGGAGCACCCAGAGGGATGAGGTGAACCCTCTGCCTCACCTTGTCCTGCACCACCAGGAGAAAGGAGGGTGAAACCAGCTCATCCCACACCTGACCCAGCTCAT
>NC_031772.1:18972567-18975204 GCF_001522545.3 Parus major
TGAGCCCTGGTCCATCTCCTTGTCACCAGCCTGTGCTTTTTGGAGGGTGGCCCAGAGAGGTGACCAGACCATGGATGAGCACCTGGCTGGAGCTCCTATGCTGGTGTGGACAGAAGGAGTCACCAGATGTGCCAGATGTGCCAGGAGATGATGGAAGGAAAGCATCATGGGGGGTTCCACAGGTGGTTAAAGGGGGTTGATGTGAGAAATGGCCAAACTCCATGGACAACCAAAAGGAAGGAAGTGCTGGGGACCTCCTGGGTCTGACAGTGACCCCAGCCTCTCGTTCTGACCACGGCAGAGGTGTCTCAGCTGCTTCTCAGGATGACCAGGTGGCTTCACCTGCCGGGACAGGTCAGAATCCTGGTGTCACCAAGCATCTTCCCAATGGATTCCTGCACTGAGGCTGCAGGACAGAGCCCTTCCCTAAGGCTTCCCACATCCCCAGAAATGAGGCAAACGAGCCCAAGCATCGCTTTGTCCCATGGAGGGGGACAGCAGCGCTGCCCAGAGCTGATTCACTCACCCTGAAGTGTGAGACAGATGGAAAACCTCACCTGCCAAAAGGGTTGTTCTTCCAGGAACCGCAACAAAAGCCTGGATTTCCCAGGAAATGGGAGACAGCCCAGTCCTTTGTGCCCCACAGACCATAGGGCTGCCCCTGAGCTGCGTCCCCACAGCACGATTTCAATAAACCTCACACTCCCTGATCCACAGGGTTGGGTGGGGTTGGTGCTGTTGACAAAACAGCGAGGGTTGTGTCCACAGCAGGGTGTGGGGTGGAAGAGCAGGAGTCTCCTTACGGCCCCTCCTGACGTGCTGAGGGCCCATCCTCACCCCAAACACCCCGCACGTCGTTGTTCGCGCTCGCTTGTTTTGCTGCACACAGCGCCTCACCAGGGAGCCCAGCAAGCCGAATTCAGTTAATTTTTAAGCTGTTATTTTTTAAAAGATGCACAAAATAAAAGAGCAGGAGCAAAAGTTTCAGTTATTTACTGAATTCAGATCGAGGTGAGCGCCATCCCAGCATCACCCGAGCAAGGGAGAATTTGTGGTTTGGGTGGAGGTGGTTTCCAGGGCAGGACTCTCCTTGCAGGAACCTCTTGGTTTGTTTTTAATCCAGGAAGACACAAATAGAAAGGGGAACAGGCTGGGGATCAGGTGATGGAACATTTGGATGGTGGGTGCGAGTGAGAAGGGAGAAAGTGGGAATTGTTTGTGGATATTCAGCTCTAGAAACACCCAAAGGGACTTCAGAGGGATGGGGTGAGCTGATAAAAGAGCAGATTAAAGCTGGGAAAAGGGTTAATGGGAAATTCCAGCTGCTGGACCGCCCCAGCCAACAGTCAGGAATGGGAAACCAACACACCTCAACCCAAAAAACCACCCTGTGCCCTGGAAGTCATGCAGCCTTTGCAGCTTGGCTCAGAAAAGAAATGGAAAAGAAATAATTGAAATCCAAAGAGAAGCCCACAATGGTTGGGGTTGGAAGAACCTTAAAGCTCATCCCATTCCACCCTGCCAAGGGACACCTTCCACTGTCCCAGTGCTCCCAGCCCTGTCCAGTCTGGCCTTGGGCACTGCCAGGGATGGGGAATCAGTGGTTTGGTGGCACCCAGGAGCTCACGTCAGCTGGTGGCTGTTTGACAAGTTTAAACTCCCAGCTTGGTCTAGAAGAAAAGGCATTTTGTGGATCCAAGCCTGGGCTTGGGGACAGTGCAGCTTTTCCAGCGTGATCCCTGTCCCAGCCGAGGGAAAAACAGGAAACAGCGTCCAGTTCTTGGTTAAAATCAGTGATTTATTCCTTGTAGTTTCCAGACAGAATCCACTGCGGTGACAGAGCCAAAAAGAGCTCGGTTGGGGTTTTTGTGACTCCCCAAGCCCTGACAGGGAAGAGCCAGGTTCCCAGGAGGGAAAAGGTTGGATATTCCACCTGGTTTCACTTGGTCCTGCTGCTTCTCCCTCTCCTGTGTTGGGATCCAGCCCCTCCCCAGCTGCGCTGCAGGAAAATCAGCCTCTCCCAGCCCTGACGTTCCCCCAGGCAGGATTCACAGGGAATCCATTTAAGATGGTATTAATGAAACAACTTTGACTTAATTAAAGCCAATTATTGACAAACCCATATCCTCCCCTGCTGACCAGTGTCAAGTGATTGGATTTCCTCTCTCACCACCTGACTCCGAGCACGGATTGCAGCGATTTCCTGGATTTCTGGAAATCACTGTGCTGCTCGTGGCAGGCAGCCAGGCTTGTGGAGAGCCAGAGGCTCCGTGGCTTCTGTCAGGATGGAATTCCTGCCTGGGAGGTGGGCACAGATTCCCAGAGGAGCTCCCTGGATCCCTGGAGGTGTCCCAGGCCAGGCTGGACGGGGCTGGGAGCAGCCTGGGACGGTGGAAGGTGTCCCTGGCCACGACAAGGAGGGACAAAAAGCTTTAAATTGGAATTCCTGGAATTCCCTGGAATTCCCTGGAATTCCACGATCTGTGATCCCATGAACAAGATCCAAACTCGCTCCTCTTCCTTCTGCAGAGGCACTGCTTGTTGCTCCCCCAGGAGAAACCACGGGAGCAAACCGTGACTCCAAGAGGGAACTGGGGAGCTGGGAGAACTCCTGGTGGGAAAAGGAGCGTGTCCCCA
>NC_031772.1:18975814-18982567 GCF_001522545.3 Parus major
CTGGGAGAACTCCTGGTGGGAAAAGGAGCGTGTCCCCAGCGCTGGGAGAACTCCTGGTGGGGAAAGGAGCGTGTCCCCAGCGCTGGGAGAACTCCTGGTGGGAAAAGGAGCGTGTCCCCAGCGCTGGAGCTCAGCAGGGCTGGGGCAGACGAGGAGGGAGCTCGGTGTCACAGCGGTGTCACACGTGGAGCATCACTCTCACAATCAATAGCTCCTGTTCTCAGCGAGGGGAATGATCTGAGCAGGGAGCAGAGCTTCCCTGGCAGCTGGGAGTGCTCGGAGCAGTCTGTTATTGATGTCTGAGTGCCAGGCCTGGCACTGCGAGCTGGCGTTGGTGGAAAAGCGCTCCCGTTCTTCCCAAACATTGCTGGGGAAGTTAAACCAGGGATTGCTGTCAGGCTTTGCCTGGGGCTTCTCTCAGTGAAGGTCTCCAAGAAGCCTCATTCAACGTGTCCTGATAAAGTCTGGGCATGAGGATTGCAAACCGAGACCCACCCGATCCCCCCCAGGCAGGAGGAGAACCCTGTGGGCAGAATTTTGTCTTTTTTCCACAGTCAGGAACAGTCTCCAGGGGAATCTGTGGCATTATAGCCAAGGAACCTGAACAAAAGACCTCAGGATGCAATCAAAAGGGAGGATGAGGAATCTGAGTGAGGTCATGGTTGAGCTGAGCAGTTTTGATGCTGTTCAGACCCAGCTCACCTGCCCTGACACCAAATATTCCTGTGGCTTTGAGGCAGGTGGGTGAAACTCTCTTACATCATTTATTCCATCAGATGTCCCCCACACATCTCCAAAGAACCTCTCCAGTTTTCCAGGAACAGCTGTGTCACAGCATGGAACAGCTCCAGACTAAAATCCCGAACCCAGATCCCGCCCCAGAGCAGAGCCTGCTGCTCAAACCTGGTTCTGCTACTCAGCAGCCCCAAAAAACCCGAGCTCTAAGGAAAGGTCTCTCAATCTGAGTTCAGAAAGAGAGGAGAGAACCTCAAAAAAGCTCTTGACCAATCAATAAATCAATGGGATCGGTCAGCTCCATAAGGAATTCCTCATCTCAAGCCTGGAGCCACAGTGCAAGGCTGGGACACCAGCCCTGAGCTGACCTGGGCACAGATGGGGGAAAGATGGGAGATCCCAAAGAACAGATTTTTAGCTGGATGTGGTTTAGGTTTGGTGCAGCTTCACGACAAAGGATGAACTTGCTGAGGTTGTCTGCATAATTTAGCAGAATTTCACTGAGTTAGGAAGTCCTCCCTCCACAGAAGCTGTGGGCAGATCCCATCTCATTTTTAATGCTGAACCCTCCCCAGGAACTAACAACCAACGGGATCCACATGGGATGGGGACAATCCCAAGGGAGAAGCCAAGAAAGCCCCCAGTTTCCATGGAGAAGGGAGGACAGAGATGAGGGTAAATTCCAGCCGAGACTTGGAGCACAGTCTCCCTTTTCCAGAGGAGCTGGTCACTTCCCCGCCAGCTGTGCTCAGAAATCTGCTCTTCCCAACGGCTGAATGTGCTCAGGGCAGCATTTAAATGCCTCACATCGGTGTCCCTGTCCCCTGCAGCATGTCACCAGGTCACCTCCTGCACATGTTAATGACCCCCAGGGTGAGGGGCTGCTTTCTGCTGCCTCACCCACACTCCTCTTTATTCAGTCCCTGTGCTTGCCCCAGGTTTGCGCCCTTGTCACTTATTTTATTCTGAATCCAAACACTGCCACACAATGCACTTGACCTTTGCCCCGGAGGGAACACTCTTGGGAGGGAGGAAGAATTCACTCTTTATTCCTTTCTAATTCCAGTTGTTCCTCCACCATCCTGGACAAATCCCCACCTACACAATAGGAATCCAGGCCTCTGTTCTCCCCAGGCCTGTGGCTTTGGACAGGGTTCCTCCTCCGGTTTTGCTGTGCTGCACCTGCCCTGGGTGAGCCCTGTCACCACAGGCTCCAGGAGGGATGGCTGGGATGGGCTTGGTGTCCCTGCCAGGCTGGCTGGCTACGACAAGGATCCGCCACGGGCAGGGGGAATCCCAGAGCCACGGAATGTTTGGGCTGGAAGGACCTTAAATCCCATCCAGGAGCAGGGCAGGGACACCTCCCCCTGTCCCAGGTGCTCCAAACCCCATCCAGCCTGGCCTGGGACATTCCAGGGATCCAGGGGCTGCTCTGGGCACCTGTGCCAGGGCCTGCCCACCCTGCCAGGGAACAATTCCTGCCCAAAATCCCACCCAACACTGGGGAAGCCATTCCCTGGGTCCTGTCCCTCCATCCTTGTACAAAGTCTCTCTCCATCCTTCTTGGAGCCCCTTCAGGTCCTGGAAGGCCACGATAAGGTCACCCCAAAGGTTTTTGTCTGCCAGGGGTGAAGCACCGAGGTGCTGCTGGGGATGTTTATAGGATGAACATTGGATGTTCCGTCTGCTGGGACTGGCCTGGCTCCACACCAGGCGGGTGGGAATGCCCCAAACACACCTTGGGCCATTCTGCTGAAGAGCCTGATCTTCCCTGACTCCTCACTGCCCATCCTCTGCGTGGGACACCCCGTGGGAGACTCACCCAGAGCCAAAACACTTAACCCCTGAAAGACCAGGCCCCTTTTCCCAGAGAAGCCGGGAGCAGCCTCAGCTCCGAGCATTTATTCATCCCCTCTTCTTTTTTTTCCCCTCCTTCCTGTTGTGTTAACAGAGCATCTAATGTGACTAAATAGGACAACCTGCTCTCCCATCCCCATGAAAAATAAATTATGTGCTTTCCCTCCGCTCCCTTCCCCCTCCTCCCGGAGCTTTTCCCACCAGGCAGCTCTGGGATCCCTTGGGCAGAGCTCACGGAGGGGCTGGGGGAGCTCCCCCAGCCAGGGTGGGAGCCAGGGAAGTGGTGGAGGCAGAGTTTGGGGGAGCTGGAGGAGGGTGAGGAGGAGGAGGAAGGTGTGTGTGTGTGCATGTGGGGGTGGAATCTGTGTGCAGAAAGCAGCCAAGTGGCAGCTTACCCTGTGAAATATTAATCATCTCTGCTTCTGCAATTTCGGCAATGCGTTCAGGCCCACCACTGCTGAATATTTCATTAACACCACTCACTTCCCACTGCACTTCTCCCACTTTTCTCTCTCCCACAGACCCCTCTCCCACCGCTGCCCCCGGGCCTGGCCTGGCTCCACCAGCAGCAGCCCTGGCCAGGAGCTCCATCCCCATCCTGGACGTCCCAGAGGTGTCACCAGCCCTGGCCACAGTCCCCCAGCGCTGGGGAGACAGCAGAGAGGCCCTTCTGAGGAAGGAAGATCATCAACCCCACTGGGAGCAGAATATAAGTGCGCATCAACAAGTCCCGTGCTGAATAATCCATGAGGCAGGGCAGGGCAGAAATGCTGACTCTGGGCTGGGAGCCTTTTAAAGCACGGAGTCTCTGTTCCTTCATCCCTGACTTGCTCAGCAGGAGCACTTTGGGGCTGCAATCAAACGTGCCAGGGTGAGCTTTGTTGGGGCTGAGCAATTTCCACCTGGGGTTCCCAACTGCAGCTTTCCCTCCCTGTGGGGTGGGAGCAGCCAGTCCTCGGCTCCTTCCAGGTGCTCAACCAAATCCAGCTGGATTTGCAGGGCTCAGCTCTTCCCAAGACCCTCACCCACTGTTGGTAGTGCAGGGAGTGCTGGTTCAGGGCTCTGGGAAAGCAAACTGGAATTAGAAGATCTCGCATGGTTTCCATATGCTTTGTGTCAAATTATTCACACCTTGTTCTTCCTTTTTACAGCACCAGGAAAAAATAAAATATCCAATCAATTCGCTCTAAATCCTCCTTTTCTCCCAGGGCTGGGGAGAAGAGAGAATGCCTCTGCACAACACCTGAGAGGATACAGAGAAGTTTTTCCTGTGGTTGAGTCCTAGGGCCAAACACATCAAGTCACTTTTACAGACTGTCATTCTCTAGCAATGACAATTCCACACACATTTACTCCAGGACAGGAGCTGGGGCTGCAGGAACACGGTGGAGGACGTCAGGATCTGCCAGGAGAGCAAAGCAAGGCGTGGTGTTGGTGCTCTGATCCACAGCTGGGCAGGTTTAACCCCCTGCAGATGTTGCTGCCTCGTTAACCCCGCTGTGAATCTCCACCTCTCCACCCCAAAGCCTCCTTTCCCAGCCATTCCCTCTGCTCCACTCCTCCTCTCTCCTCCATCCCCAGCCTCGCTCTTCCTCCTGCCCACACAAACCAAAGCAATCACTGAGCTCAGGCTGCACTTTAGATCCAGCAGTTGGGAGTTGATAAAATCACTTTTCCACCACTCCTTGGTCGCTGTTTGTCACACGGAGATGAGATTTCTGCAGGACTCCTGGCAAAACAGGAGAAGGGCAATGCTTGATCCCCCTCTTGGCATCTCCAGGAGGGCCTGGGACGTTCCATGGGATTTGGTTTGGGTTGGGAGGGACCTTAAAGCCCATCTGAGCCTTCAGAATATTTCACTTCCCAAAAATATCCCAAATGTCTGAGTGATCCCAATGGACTGCGAGGAGCTGGAGGAACCAAACCTGCTCTGGGATCAGCTCCTCTCTCCTCATGGTGCTTCATCCTTGTGCTGAGGGCTCCCAGCCTCCTCATCCAGGAGGAGATGGACGTGGTGGGAGAGGATCCTGCGGGAAAGGTGAGTCCCAACATCATCTCTGGCTCTCTGGAGAGACACCCAGGCTCCCAAAGTGAGAAATCCCAGCCAGGCTTCGGTGCCGTTACCCCAGAAGGAAAAATTGGGATTTGGATCAGTAATTCCTGCAGCCAAGGGCCCCTTTGGAGCAAGGCAGGGTTTGCTCTGCAGATCTCACTGGAGGACCGAGACCTTCCTTTTGAGCAAGATATGAAACAAAACACGGGCTGGAGAAGCCACTTGAAAATATTGAATGAGATAACTCGGTCTGATTAATGTAGCCTGCTTCCTTCCCCCTTTTTTATTAAAAATTCACAAGGCTTCCCAGCCCTTCCCTCAATTAAGCAACTTGTTTGTCAGGATTATTTGTTACGCATTTTCATAAACATTTGATGAATTATATGCAAACATCTCACTAATGTATTAACAAGGCTGAGGTTTTAATTACACAACACTCAAGGAAAGTGGGCTTAAGGCTCCTCCAGTGGAGTTAATTGTGCTTTCTGCTCTGTCTGGGCATTGCAGGGGGAATTTTCCTCTGGGGGAAATCCCATTAGAATGGCAACACCCCAGCCCAGGCTCCCTGCGAGCCCCAGCCCTGTGGAGCTCAGAGCTGCCCTTCCCTCTGCTGAAAGGCTGAGCCTTCACCCAGCCTTTGCTGGTGAGCAGTTGGGAGTTGATAAAATCACATTTCCACCGCTCCTTGGTCGCTGTTTGTCACACAGAGATGAGATTTCTGAGGGACTCCTGGCAAAACAGGAGAAGGGCAATGCTTGATCCCCCTTTAGGAGGGCCTGGAACGTTCCATGGGGTTTGGTTTGGGTTGGGAGGGACCTCAAAGCCCATCCAAGCCTTCAGAATATTTCACTTCCCAAAAACAAGTTAGAAATTCCACCTTGTTGATAACTAAATACAAGCTGTGGTTTAATATTCGTGATGGAATCATTTGTTTGATGGAATTTCTTTCTGTTTTGCTCAGAGCTGTGTCCACACTCACCACCTGTGACCCCTGATGAAACGTCCTGACACATCCTGACATGACAGAACAGACATCTACACGAAATATTCTTCTTTTTTAACTTTATTTTCAATCCTCTGGTTTCACTTTCTGTTCTTTTCATTCCCAAATCGGGAGATTTGCAGCCTCTGATACCCTCATTTTAGCCAAGCAATCATTTAAGATGTTTCCTCTAAAATCAGCTTCTCCTCTAATTAATCCTGAGCCCTTTTCTTTATTTCCCTTTGTACAGAAATATTAAAACATCAAACTCTTTCATTAGGCCAGCGAATGGCATGGCCTTTGATTAATAAAATAGAGTGAATTGCTAATTAGCCATTAATCACTGGGCCATTTCCTTTGTGACACAGGAGCAATAATGGCTCTTGCAGGACTCGTGGATGTCACTTGTCCCTCGCCCAGATTTATCCCCAGTGCACAGCTGCTCGCTTCAGTGGCAACTGGAGGAGCTCTTTAGATGAAATTAAAAAGAAATTAATTGTTTCCCAAAGAAATTAATTCCTTTTCCATGGAATTTGTGGGATTGTGGAATCGTGGAATGGTTTGGTTTGGAAGTGATGTTGAATCCACCCAGTGCCACCCCTGCCATGGCAGGGACACCTTCCCCTGTCCCCAGTGTCCAGCCTGGCCTGGGACACTGCAGGGATCCCACCCTGCCAGGGAGCAATTCCTGCCCAAAAATCCCATCTAACCCCCAATAAATTCCTAACTACCCCCTCATCCAAACCTGGCCTCCAGCTGCCCTTGAATGAACCCAAAATGCTCTTTGGAAATGCCTGAATTTCCCTGGGAAAGGACCCTGAGTTTGCACCGTGCTGGTGGTGGCAGCAGCAGTGTCACCAACACAGGGACACTCTGGAGGTGCCATCCCACCCTGAGAGGGGCAGCAGCAGTGTCACCAGCAGTGTCACCAGCTCTGGAGGTGCCATCCCACCCTGAGAGGAGCAGCAGTGTCACCAACATGGGGACACTCTGGAGGTGCCATCCCACCCTGAGAGGGGCAGCAGCAGTGTCACCAACACAGGGACAGCTCTGGAGGTGCCATCCCACCCTGAGAGGAGCAGCAGTGTCACCAACATGGGGACACTCTGGAGGTGCCATCCCACCC
>NC_031772.1:18984461-18985674 GCF_001522545.3 Parus major
AAAAAAAAAAGGAGGGAAAAAAATCAAAAAAAAAAAAAGGAAAAAGAAGGGGAAAAAATCAAAAAAAAAAGGAGGGAAAAAAATAAAAAAAAAAGGGAAAAGAAGGGAAAAAAAATTAAAAAAAAAGGAGGGAAAAAACCCCAACTTCTCCCCTCAAAGCCCCGCCTGTGTTTATGTTGTTACTGTTTATTATCAGCAATGTAGAACAAATTACTGACACGAGGCTCTCGATGGAGCTCGGGGCTCCTCTGGAATGGAAATGTTCCCTGGAGCTCTGCATTCCATGGAAATGTGCTGGAGGAGTCTGCAGGAGCGGGGAAGGAGCCCGGAGCTGTGGGAGCTGCAGGCGTGGCTGGAGGAGCTGGGGTGACCAGGGACGGGTGGGAAATGGCACCTCTGAGCTCCAAAACCATCCGAGAACGGTCCAGTGTTCTCCCAACGCTGCCAAAGCCACCTCTAACCACGTCCCACCATGTCCCACCGTGTCCCACCATGTCCCACCACATCTCACCGTGTCCCACCACATCCCACCAGGTCCCACCGTGTCCCACCACATCTCACCGTGTCCCACCATGTCCCACCACATCCCACCAGGTCCCACCGTGTCCCACCACATCCCACCATGTCCCACCACATCCCACCAGGTCCCACCATGTCCCACCACATCCCACCACATCTCACCGTGTCCCACCACATCCCACCAGGTCCCACCATGTCCCACCACCTCTAACCACGTCCCACCACATCCCACCAGGTCCCACCTCATCCCATCACATCCCACCACATCTCGCCGTGTCCCACCATGTCCCACCACATCTCACCACGTCCCACCAGGTCCCACCACGTCCCACCGTGTCCCACCAGGTCCCACCATGTCCCACCAGGTCCCACCACATCCCACCTCATCCCACCATGTCCCACCGTGTCCCACCGTGTCCCACCAGGTCCCACCAGGTCCCACCACATCCCACCTCATCCCACCGTGTCCCACCGTGTCCCACCGTGTCCCACCAGGTCCCCATGCCACATCCACAGGTCCTGTGTTCCCCAGGGATGGAGAATCCGCCCTGCCCAGGGCAGCTGTGCCACGGCCGGCCATGAAAACCTTTCCACAGCTCTTCCCATGAAAATCTCAGCCCTAAATCTCAGCCCTAAATCTCAGCCCTAAATCTCAGCCCTAAATCTCATCCCTAAACCTCATCCCTAAATCTCA
>NC_031772.1:18987446-18993707 GCF_001522545.3 Parus major
GATTCCCAGTTTTTCCCAGCTCAGGAATTGAGGGCTATGTTACTCCTGGAAGGAAATTCCAATGGGATTCCCAGTTTTTCCCAGCTCAGGAATTGAGGGTTATGTTACTCCTGGAAGGAAATTCCATGGGGATTCCCAGTTTTTCCCAGCTCAGGAATTGAGGGCTATGTTACTCCTGGAAGGAAATTCCATGGGGATTCCCAGTTTTTCCCAGCTCCTGGGAGGCCTGGGGGGATTGATGTGGGGTGAACGCCATGGGAAGGGGGTTGGAATGATGGGGGGTGGTGAAACACTCGTTTCCCACCCCCAACACCTGGACTTGGCAGTAATTAAGTCCTGATGCACTTAAGCATCCAGCAAACTTCAGGAATTCAGGCTCTGGAGCTCGGGAAGCCTGGTAGACATTTATTTAATGATGTCTCAGAAGGGGGAGAAGAGCTTTTGCTGTCACCACGTTCCTCCCAGTCACTCTGAGCACCCCAGGGGGCTGCTCGGCTCAGTCCCATTTCCAGAGCCCAGCCTGGGTTTAAGTGTTTTATCCATCCTGACACTGGGAATCCCTGGGTGGCTGAGGCTGGACCTGCATCCCCAGCCCTGGCTCACATTCCTGGGAGGTGCCAGAAGCATCCCTGCCCCTGCCCAGGGATCTCCCAGCCCTCCTGCAAACCCAAAGGCTGCAACGCTGGATTTGATCCCAGCCCAAGCAGGAACTCCTGTATTCCCTCTTCCTCCTCGCACCACAGCAGCAAAATCTTCCTCCTGGCAAGCAGAGCCAGCCCTGAGGTTTTATTAGATGAGATATGACCTATTTAATATGTAAAAAATAAACAGCTTTGCTATTAATAATAAATATTTAGGGCTCATTCCAGCTGTTCTGGTGGAGCTCTGTGATAGAGTGTTTACCATGGATTTGGGTTCCCAGGAAAAATGTTTTTACTGATGCAATGCTCTGTAAACCCCCTGGGTCTCTATTATTATTAATAATATTATTAATATCCTTGTTATTACGATTGCTGCTGTTGTTGTTGTTATTGCAGTTATTTTTTTTACATATAACCTCGTTTTTTTCCCAATAAATTTGGGGCAAAAAGGGTAATCAGGAGGGACATGAAGGGCACCCACCTCCCCTTCCAGGGGTGCTGGGTCCTTTCTCTCCATCCCTGGCTGATTTTAACCCCAAATTCCAAGTACAAGCCCCGAGTTCACCACCCAGAGAAGCCGATAAGGGCTGGAAGGGGAAGTTTAATTAAACCTGCCTTAATTAGACACCCCACAAAGGTGCTGGCTGGGGGATGTGAGGGTCACAGGGCAAGGACCCACCCTTGGAGCAGAGATCCGGAATTCCCACTGCTGGAGCTGTAAAAACCATGGAAGCATTTTCTCCAAGCCCTTTTCTTTCACTCCTCTCTCGTGGCTGGGAGAAGGGGGATCCCAGTGGGAATGGGATTATTCCTGTGGCCAGCAGGGACATCCAGCCAGGATGCAGCAGGAAAAGGGAGAGCCCCAGGGAGAGAGGGATGGAGAGGCAGGAATGGGCACACACCTCGGGGCCACCAGCCACTCCCAGAGCCACCTGGGGGTCGGGACAATAAAATGCTCTTTGTCCTCACCCCAAAATCAGTAGGAGAGAGTTTTTCCCAGGAGTTTGCAAGGAAAAGTTTGGATATCGGGTCTGAACACCAGCACTGCCAACATTAGGGAATTGTCACCTCTCCCAGCCCTTTGCCCTCCCAGATTCTTTAGCCTAGAAGTGAATTTTGGGATTAAGGAAAACTCATTTTCTTAGAGTCCCCTCTCTACAAGAGAGCCAGGCACACACCTCCACCTCTTTTTTGGGAGAAAATGTGATGCTGTGGGAGGATGGAGCTGTGGGAATCCCACCCTGGGAGAGAAAACTGGGCTGGAGGGGGAAACACACAAGGGTTAAACAGCAGACTTTAGGGCAGGCTCCTAAAACTTCCCTGCTCTCTGCACAGAGCTGGGAAATACATGAAGGGCTGGTGGAAAAGCATCAGATCTTCCCAGGCTATTGATTCCTGACCTTGACGGCCTGGCTCGTTAGCCCCGGAGCAGGCAGCCTAATCTGAGCTGATTCTGTGATCTTCACTGAGCAGACCTAAGGAAAATTCCCCTTCCCAGCCCTAAAGCCGAGCCTAATGTGCCTCCTGTCCCCTCTGGGAGCACCGGGAGCACCGGGAGCTCCTCAGGGCATCAGCACCCGAGGGCTCCCCAGCCTGGGGAGAAGCTTCCCCCGAGCATCCACGGCCAGGAACGAGTTTGGGTCAAGCTTAAAGCCGGGCTTTGGAGCTTAAAGTCCAAGCTCAGGTGTAGAAGGGGCTCTGTGAGGGTGCTCTGCCTTCCAGACCCCAGAGATCAGCCCTGGGGACCGCAGGCTCTGCCATCAGCTGGAAGAGGAGCAGGAGCCACAGCCCTGCAGTGTTCAGCTGCATTTATTGCCAGGTAGAACCAGGCCAGACCGGGGGATTTTTCGGCAATTTGGTCAAAAATTAAAGAAATAAAATAAAAAAAGGAGAGAAGCAATTAGGGCAGAAGGAGCTCTGGTGTGTGAAAGCACAACAACATTGCTTTAGGTCACGTTTGAGCTCCCCATCCCAGCTTGAACTTCCAGGTGAATAACACGACCCACCTGCCCTTTCCCCAGGAATTCCGTTTCCACCCTTCCTGCCTCAGTTTCCCCACGGAGTTTCCCTGGGGTTTTCCTGTGCTCTGACACCGTGACAAACACCGTGAGGCTCTCGCTGTGAGTTTGCAGCCGGTGCCTTTGGGCCCCCAGCTCTGTCCTGCACAGCTGAGGGCGTCACTGTGGGCTCCAGCCTTCCTCATCCTCACTGCCCGCTCAGGGCCAGGCTGGGAAACCGCTTTTACTGCCTGGAGTGCGCCAGAGGCAGGGAGGGAGGAGGAGGAGGAGGAAGGAGGGGAGGAGAGCAGGTGGTGTGGCCGAGGCTGTCACGTCCCACCAGGACATCGAGGGCAGAGGGTCCCCCCTGTCCCACTCGGGTCCTTTGGGCAGCTGTGCCATCCCTGGAAAATCCCTGGGGCATCCCCCAATCCCTGGGACATCCCTCAGTCCCTGGGGCATCCCTCAGTCCCTGGAGCATCCCCCAATCCCTGGAGCATCCCTCAATCCCTGGGTATCCCTCAGTCCCTGGGACATCCCTCAGTCCCTGGAGCGTCCCCCAATCCCTGGAGCATCCCCCAATCCCTGGAGCATCCCTCAGTCCCTGGGGTATCCCCCAATCCCTGGGACATCCCTCAGTCCCTGGAGCATCCCTCAATTCCTGGAGCATCCCTCAATCCCTGGAGCATCCCCAATTCCTGGAGCATCCCTCAGTCCCTGGAGCATCCCCCAATCCCTGGAGCATCCCCCAATACCTGGAGCATCCCTCAGTCCCAGGAGCATCCCTCAGTCCCTGGGACATCCCTCAGTCCCTGGAGCATCCCCAATTCCTGGAGCATCCCTCAGTCCCTGGGGCATCCCTCAGTCCCTGGGACATCCCCCAATCCCTGGAGCATCCCTCAATCCCTGGATCACGTTCTGACCCTGCAGGGACAAGAGGAATTTCCCCCTCAATCCTTTTAATCCCGAACCCCCGTGACCCACACGGGTGAACCAAAACATTTCTGGATCGAGAGAAACTCTGGTCCTCTCCCTCCACCCAGGCCTCTCTCCTTCCCTTCCCCACAGCTTTCAATTATTGAATTTCCCCTCCCCCTGGCAGCATCTGAAAGCCGAGCGCCTTAAATACAAATCACCTCCGAATCATTCCGAGCAGGACCTTTCAGCCCCGCTCAGAGCGCGGGCCCCGAGTAATGAGCTCTGCTGAGAGTTTGCTGCATTTCACATCCTACAGATGTAAAGGATGGGCTTGGGGAAGGGGGAGGGAAGAGGGAAGGAGGCCAGATCCGGCTGGGGAGGTGAAATATTGGCCACTCACCTTTTCCTCCCTCTGCAGGGGCTGGAGGAAGTCCAGGTCCTCCTGAACCCCGGGCTCCTGGGCTGGGATCAGCTGGACAAACAGGGAGGTTGCAGCTGGAAATTGAGGTGCTCAGACATCCTGCCAAGGCTGGGGTCCCACTGGAACCTGAGCAATCCCTCATTCCCAGGAGCTGTCCTCCCCTTCCTCCAGCCAGTTCCATCCCAGGAAAGGAACCCACGGACCCCAGGACCATCCTCAATCCCTCTGGTGCAGGTACCAGCTCAGCACATCCCGTCCTGCCTTCCCCCTGTGCCCACCTTGGGATGCTCTCTGCAGGTGGGAGTCCCTCCCTGCAGGACCCCAGGGCCTTGCACCCACATTTGGGATGCTCCAGGCTCAGGTCCTGCAGGTACCAAATGATTGCCCTGAAAGAGCAGCACAAGAAAAGCAGCAGGGACCTCCCTGCCGTGAAAACGCTGCCCTCAGCCCCTGGGGGCTCCCAGGACACCAGCAGCACCAGGTGAAGGCCTTCACCCCCCCTTCTCCTTCAGCATCCACCTCCAGACAGCTGCTGAGCTCTTCCCAAAGTCCCTCCTGGTCCCTGGAATCAGCACTCAGAGCTTTCCTCCTGCTCCAGCTGTGCCAGCCAGCTCAGATCCCATCCCCTGGGACATCCAGAGCCAGCCAGGGCTGCCCTGCCCTCCCTCCCTGCCTGGGAAAAGGTGTGGAAGCAGGGCATGGAGCGGGGAGGAAACGAGAGCAAAGCCTCGCGCCGCAGACTTCAAAGTCCTCATCAGCAGGAGCCTTCGGAACAGTTTAAGTACAAAATGAATTGTTTTAATATTTAATCAGCCTATAATAGGCCCGGGGATCCCAGTGGAGATGGTTTGCAGCTGAAAGGATGTCCAGAGCGAGTAGCCCCCCTCCAGAGGGGACGGTGGTCCTGCAGGAGCCCTGGGACACCGGGAGGGACAATCCCTGGATGTCACACAGCAGCCAGGACCTGCTCACCTGCCGCCTGCTGAGGGCTTGGAGAGCCACAGCCATCAATCCTCACCCTGCAGGAGGATGATTTCATGCTCTGACGAGCTCAGAATAAATTCCAGCCTGCTCCCACCCTCCCTGTAACGCTCATCCCAATGGTCAGCGTCCCTCAGCCCTGCTCTCCCCCTTCCCAGTGGGAGTGTGGGGGCAGCCAGGGCACAGTCCCAAACCCTGGCACTGCCCAGCCCGGGGAGAAGCCCTTGGGAATTGGGGTTCTTGGATAAGCAGGGACACAGAGCAGATTTGGCTCAGCTCAGCCCTTCCCCTCCAGCATCACTGCCTGGCTCCAGTTGGGAGCTGGAGGCTCAGACCCCAAATCCACTTCCCCAGGGGGCACACCCCAGCCCCACTCACACCTCGGGGGTGGGTTTTAAATTAAAGAGGGTCAGATCTAAACATGAGGAAAGAGTATTTTTACAATGAGGGTGGGCAGGCCCTGCACAGGTGCCCAGAGCAGCTGGGGCTGCCCTGGATCCCTGGAATGTCCCAGGCCAGGTTGGACACCGGGGCTGGAGCACCTGGGACAGGGGGAGGTGTCCCTGCCATGGAATGAGATCTTTCATGTCATTCCCAAACCATTCCACAGGTCTCTGCTGCCAGGCTCCTGCCAAGCCCAGAGCTGGGAGGAGGGCAGGAGCCTGCCCTGGGATGGTGGAGGATTTTGGGGCAGGTTTTCCCCCTCCACTGGGATCCCTGTGGGACTGCCAGACCCCGAGGGCAGGAAAATCAGGGAGCAGCCAAGGACAGCAGCTCCAGAGGTGTCCCCGGGGCTCCAGTGGGGATTTACCCCCAGAAGGACAGATGGTCCTGTAGAAGGGGGGAGAGGGGAAGGATTCTTGTGGAGACATTCCTCCGACAGAAACAAAACGCAAACACGACAATATTTTATCTGAGAACTGTTTATCGATAAAAAAGGGTGAGCACTCCTGCTGAAGAGGGAAAAAAAGAGCAGAGAGGGGGGGAAAAGAGATGAGGAGGAAGAAACAGAAGGCAGGGACGGCGTTCCCACAAGAAGGCCGGCTGTCAGGCTGGCCTGGCAGATGGAACGGGCTGTGCAACCCGTGCTGGGCAATTTCCAAACAGCAGCAGGCTGTGTGCTCCTAAACACCAGAGGTTTGTGTCCAAAAGGGACACAGGAGTGTCCAAAAGGGACACAGGGATGTCCAAAAGGGACACTGGGATACCCAAAAGGGACACAGGGATACCCAAAAGGGACACAGGGATGTCCAAAAGGGACACAGGGATACCCAAAAGGGACACAGGGGTGTCCAAAAGGGAC
>NC_031772.1:18993908-18997614 GCF_001522545.3 Parus major
GATACCCAAAAGGGACACAGAAATACCCAAAAGGGACACAGGGATGTCCAAAACAGAGACAGGGATGTCCAAAAGGGACACAGGGATGTCCAAAAGGGACACAGGGATACCCAAAAGGGACACAGAGATGCCCAAAAGGGACACTGGGATGTCCAAAAGGGACACAGGGATGTCCAAAAGGGAGACAGAGGAGTCCTTCAATTTTATTCAAATAAAGGGAGAGAGTCCATTGGGGCACAGCCCGAGGGGTTTTCTCTCTCTTGGGGTTTTGGAGGGTGCAGCCTCCTTTAATCCCAAACTCCTGGCTGCATGTTGCCCTCTTCCCTCCCTCACAGGCTGAGGTACCAGGAAGGTGCAGCCTTCCCAACCCCCCTGAACCTGCTGTTTTAGGCACAGTTCAGCAGATGAGGCTTGTGCAGAGCCTTGGCTCTCTCAGACCGCCCGGGGCCTGCAGCAAACCTGCTGCCCCGCCTCAGCAGAGCCATCGAGACCCGTTCCCAAGGCGTTCACAGCCATCCCTTCCCCGTGGAATTGTTTGTGAAGGCATCAGCGGGCAGGGAAACGGGGCCAGGGGAGGAAAGAGCGGGGGGAGAGCAGAGGGGAGCCCGCAGCCCCTCCGAGGTAGCCAAGGATAAACTGGGGACACACTCCCGTTGTGTCCAGGCTGTTTTTGTGTGAGGCTGCTCCCACAGGCCGCCTTCGCGGGCTCTTTTGGCGGGCTTTTTTGGCGGGCTTTTGTTTTGGCGGGCTTTTTTGGCGGGCTTTTTTTGGCGGGCTTTTGTTTTGGCGGGCTTTTTTGGCGGGCTTTTTTTGGCGGGAATTTTTGGCGGTCATCCGGGCGTTTTCGTCACCAGCCCGTGTTCACAGCCCGATTTTCTCTGCCCTGCTTGGCTGCCAGGCGAAGCTTTCCCTGGGGACAGGGGTGCCAGCACATCCACAGCCCCTGTAAGAGTGTAACGTATGTCGAGGTGTAAATAAAAATAAGATTGGTCCATCCCAGAGCCCCAAACCGCAGCAGGATAAACCAACCCCTACATTTCACAGCCTTGGCCAGAAGGGCAAGCCCTTCAAACCCCAAAGAAGCCCTTCCCCAGGGCGAGGTGTCCCCCTGTGCTGCTTTTGGGGGGAAATCCCCAGAGCTGTCCCGCTGTGGGGCAGCCTGGCTCGGCCCAGCCTGGCAGGAGGATGTTGTGAGAAGGATCCTGGGGAAAAATAAATCAGCTTAAAACCACTATCCATCAGGGCTGTGCTTCCATTAGAGAACCCGCTGGCCAGAAGCTGCCGGAGCCTCCCGGCTCTCGGGTTTCTGCAGCTGAGCTCTCAGGACCCTGCTGGATGCAATAAATAACCCGGCGGGTGCTGCGGGCTGGGAGCGGGACCATTAAACGTGCCCCGTTGTTTTCACAGGGATCCTTCGAGGAGGAAGGAGGGGGAAGAGAAGGAAAGATGTGAGCTCTCCTCTGCTGGCAGGAGAGGAGCGGAGAGAGGGTTTCATCACCTTCCTACCAGCACCATCTTCTGGCCAGCACCAGCCCCTCGGCCAGAGCCTGGAATCCCAGGGTATTTTGGGTTGGGAAGGAACTTTAGGATCACTGAGTCCAACCATTCCACCAGCACTGCCAAAGCCACCGCTGTCCCCTGTCCCCAAGTGCCACATCCACGCAGCTTTGGAATCCCACCAGGGGATGCCTCAGTTTACCCGCGGCAAGGGGCAGGGTTGGGATTGACTCTTCCCTTTGGAGCTCCTGGCCCTGCTCTGGGTTTGGGGCAGCACCTGCAGCATTTCTGTCCCTGCAGGCCTGGCTGTGCCTGCTTTGGGGAGCCCGAGGAGCTGTGGAATGAGGGGAGGGATGTGATCCAGCCCACCTGAGACAGGCTGGGAATGAGCTGCAGGCGGGGTTGGGTGTCTGACCCTGGCAAAAGGATAAAGAAAGGAAGGAATTCCTCCCTGTGGGGCTGGGGAGGCCCTGGCGCTGCCCCTCGAATCCTGGAAGTGTCCAAGGCCGGGTTGGACGAGGCTGGGAGCAGCCTGGGGTGGTGGAATGGGGATGAGCTTGAAGGTCCCTGCCAGTCCAAACCATTCCAAAAATCCCCGGTGCCTAAAGAAAGGAAATAAATGCACACAAACCCAAAAGGACACAGAATGATGGACAAACCCCTGATGGTTTGGCAGTTTGGGGTGGACCCTACACCCACCCCCCAAAAGGCCACCCCAGATGTTTGCTAGAGCATCCTGCAGCCTCACTGGCCCCTCCACTCTGTGGCCACCACCCCAAGCAGTCGGGCCCAGCAGTAATTTTCTCCTTGCCCGCTCCACCAATCCCAAAGTTCCCGAGGAGTGGGGAGAGGAGGAAGGCAGGAGGAGCTGGAGATGCTCCCCAGAGAGCCGGCGTGGGCCGGGTCCAGCACACACAGCGGCGCTGGGAGGGTCAGGCCGTGCCGATGGCCCCGTGGCTCTCCCAGGACGGGAGCCTGGGACACGAGTTAAACGTCCTGGAGAGTGAATTCCACACGGGCCTTTCCTCTGCTCGGTTCAGTGACACATCAAAGCCCAGATAAGCCTTGCAGACCATTGCACTCTGCAGGGGCACTTGGGGCGCTGATTTATCTCCCTCCAGCTCTGGCCTCTGCATTTCTGGCTCGTGGAGAGGCTCCTGCTCCTTTTCTCTCTGCTGCCCATCCTTTGCTCCAGGTCTTCTGTGGGTGCCCAGCTGCTCCTGGAAGAGGAGGAAGATGTTCAGCATTCCCACTGGATGCTGTGGCCACGCCATCCGTGCTCCTCATCCACACTCGGCACTCACGGAAATAAACTGCAATTCCTGCAAGGAAATCCAAACCTGCACCAGCTGCTCTGGTGTTGGTGGCTCAGCTCTCACAGGTGACACAACTGTCCCCTCTCAGAGGCAGGGCCAGGTCCCACCAGGCAGTGGCAGCTCCCACCGGCTCTGTTGGGAGTGAGGGTCATGGAATCATGGAATGGTTTGGGTTGGAAGAGACCTTAAATCCCATCCAGTGCCACCCCTGCCATGGCAGGGACACCTCCCAGCCCTGTCCAGCCTGGCCTGGGACATTCCAGGGATCCAGGGGCTGCTGTGCCAGGGTCTGCCCACCCTGCCAGGGAACAATTCCTGCCCCAAATCCCACCCAGCCCTGTTCCCATTCAGCTTAAGGCATTCCCTGTGTCCTATCACTCCCTGCCCTCAGGGGAAACCCCTCTGGTGAAGTCAAAGGGGGATTTCCAGTCCTTGATTTCACCTGGACCAGTGTTTGAGGTGAGAGGAGGAGCAAGATCCAGCAAACGGAACACGGAACATTTGTCCCCCACTGACTGGGACAGACTCCTGCCCCACACAGGACAATCCCAAACATCTGCAGTGATATTCCAGATGCTGGCTCTGCTTGAGCAGGGAGGTTGGACCAGAGGATCCTCTGTGGTCCCTCCCAGCCTGACCCATTCCATGGTCCTGTGGTAGTGGCCAGGAGGGCGCAGGGGCAGCTGGCCACCCCCCTGACCTCACACAACCCTGGGGCATCCTTGCCATGACCAGCTGGCCTCTCCCCTGTCCCACGGGGAGCCACCCTCTTCCCACCCCACTGGGGTGATGGACAAACGGATTCCTGATGTCTGGGAGCTGGGATCCCAGCGCTGCTGTGTCCCAGGGATGAGCTGGGATCCAGGCAGGGTTTGAGCTGGGATCCAGGCAGG
>NC_031772.1:18997864-18999783 GCF_001522545.3 Parus major
TGTCTCCTTCAGCCCTGGGGGTGCTGGCAGAGGGGGCTCCTGAGCAGAGAGCTCTCTCTCAGCCTCTCTGTGCTTCAGAGCAGGAGGTTAATTAGGTAGCAGGGTAATGAGGAGTCATTAAATCTGCCTGCACCGTGCTGTCAGCGTAACAAGGGCAGCCCAGGAAGGTTAAAGCCAGGATTCTCCTTTTCCCTTTGCCTTCAATTAACCTCTCCATGTTTTTGCAACACTCTGGGCCCCAGAGATGGGGTCTGGGCGTTCTGGTAATTAGCAGAACACAGAAACAAACTTTTCTTTGAAGTCACCGGCGGGAGCCTCTCGGCTTCCAGTTTAAAATAAACAGGAGGGTGCAGCTTTCCCTTTGAGCTCTGCCACTGTCCCACCCGAGTTGGGGTGGAGGGGGGAATGGGATTTCTCCAGAATCGTTATTCCACTTCTGCTTTCTCCAGAATAGTTATTCCACTTCTGCTTTCCCCTCCTGCAGTGGGAAACACGGGGGGCTCATCTCATCTCATCCCCCACCCGTGAGACATCTCCTCCCCCTTCCCCGGGGCTCCTTCCTTCCTTCCCTCCCTCCTTTGGAGCGCCACAGATGGGTGGTGGCTCTCCCAGGACATCCCAGCTCTCTGAAGGAGGTTCTTCCTTCCAGGGCTGTCCCAGGGAAGCTTCCAGGGTGCTTCCACTGCTGGAGAGACCCCTCAGCCTGGAGGAGCCTCCCACGTCTGCTGGGTGCTGGGGGGATGGAGTGGGGTGACCCTCCAGGGCTCTTCCACCCCAAACCCTTCTGTGATGTGGTCAGCAGGTGACAGAGGACACAGCTCCTGTCCACGTGCTGCTTTCCCTTCCTGGATCCCAGAGATCCCTGGGGTGATGGATTTGGAGTCTCCACAAGGAACTCCTTGTCCTCATCCCCCCGTGTGCAGGAGCCCACAGAGCTCCCCAGAGAACAACATTTAATAAAACGGGACATTGGGAGCGTTTTTGTGATGAAACCCTCTAAAAAAAACACCCCAAACCCAAACAACAAAACAACAAACCCATTTCCATTTTCTCTCCTGCTTTAATTAACGGAGCCAGGAGGGGCTTCCCAAAATCCTGTCCTTAGCTGCCCATCCTGCTGGCCTGGCCATGGTGGGGTGGCAGTGTCCAGTCACATGTGGTGCTTGTGACCCAGCGGCTCTGTGGGGACGTGCAGCCCTCACAGAGAGCCCAGTGTCCCCTCACAGAGCCCCTTTGAGGCTCCTCACATGGCCCAGTCAGCCCTGACACGCGTGACTGCTTCTGTCCCCAGGCCATCCTTCATTTACGGGGAGACTCCTCTTTTCCGTGTGTTTTCCTTCTCTCCGTCACTCCAGCAGGATGAAAATCCTCTCTGAGCCCCTCTGCCACCTGCCCCACCCAGGGGTGAGCTCCACACATCCCCTCCTGCAGAGAATCCTGGAATGTCCTGAGCTGGGAGAGCCCCCGGGGATCATCCAGCTCCTGGTCCTGAACATCCCAACAACCCCACCCTGGGCACCCCTGTCCAAACACTCCTGGAGCTCTGGCAGCCCCGGGAGCGTCACCGTTCCCTGGGGAGCCTGGGCAGTGCCAGCACCTCTGGGGAAGAACCTTTCCTGAGTCCTGATGTCCCACCTGAGCCCCCCTGGCCCTTCCCCAGTTCCTGTCCCTGCTCACAGGGAGCAGAGAGCGGAGCTGCCCCTCAGGAGGAGGTTCCTGACCCTCAGGAGGTTCCTGACCTCAGTCTCCTCCTCTCAAATCACCTCAGCCACCACTCCCGGGCTTCCCCTCCATCCTTCACCACCTCCCGGGCTTCCCCTCCATCCTTCAGCACCTCCCGGGCTTCCCTCCATCCTTCACCACCTCCCAGGCTTCCCCTCCATCCTTCACCACCTCCCAGGCTTCCCCTCCATCCTTCA
>NC_031772.1:18999958-19005310 GCF_001522545.3 Parus major
GGCTTCCCCTCCATCCTTCAGCACCTCCCAGGCCTCCTTTGGATGCTCTGTAACAGTTTTATGCAGGGAGGTTTCCCCACTCCGGTTGGAATCCCCCTCCCCATCAGGAGCAGGATGGATCAGGAATCAGAGATCAGGAATCCCCCTCCCCATCAGGAGCAGGATGGATCAGGAATCAGAGAGGTTCATGGCATTAAATCCTGGACTGGAAGTGCTGAGGGCATGCAGATCTCCCTGGGGCACCGAGAAGGGACAACTCCCGGGCACAGATGGGCTCTCAGCTGATGGTTCCCTGCTAAAGCCAGCTCTGCACACCTGCACCGCGTGCTCTTCCCACCTCTCCTTCCAGGATTCCCTTGGAGCACCCCGGGAATTAAAGATGGGACAATCCTGGTCTTCCTCAGACGTTTCTGGGGACACCAATCCCAACAGTGCCTGGGGCAGAGGCAGCTCCCCCAGGCTGTGCTGGGGCTGCCAAACTTCAGGGCTGTCACCATCAGCTGGGGACATCCCCTGGCAGGATCCCAGAGCTCCTAAAGCCATTTCCATCCTTCCTGTCACTGTCTCTCCGGGGTGGCTCCAGTGGGCAGAACTCAGCTGGTCCATTCCAAGCCTCCTCCACATCCCTGCCACGGCAAAACTCATCAAAGAGGGCTCAGAACCTGTGCAGGCAGCGGGGACTGCCAGGGACAGGGATTCCTCAGTTTCCTTGGATGGAATCCGTGCTTTTCTCTTCCCTCGGGGTCCAGGCTTGGGTTTGGGCCCAGCAGAGCCCAGTGGTGACTCTGCCACCACCTGTATCAAATTCTGCTTTTTCCTGGCTCATCCCTGAGGTGGCCACCAAGTCATGGAAAATGGCAAATCCCAGAGCGAGGGTGGCCTGGAATTCCTTTGACTTTCTCCTTCCCTGGGGATAACCAAAGCCCAGGCCACAGAAGGACAGGTCCCAGATGCAGGGAGGTGACCCCCACTGCTCTTTTCCTCTGTTTCTCTCATTCCCAAGACATTTTTCCCGCTGCCAACGAGGCATTTTTCCCTTGCCCATTCCCAGCTATCTCTGGTGGGCAGTGAGGGGGTGAAAATGGGGTGAAAATGGGGAATCTCAGCCCTCCCCAGAACTCTGGAGACTCTGAATTCCACACTGCTGATCCAAACCTTCTCCTGCTGTCTTTCCTCATTCCCATTTCCTGGAAAGGTCAGTGGTACTTGGAGCCATCGCTGGCTCCTCCAGAAGAGGCCATTAATTAATCTCTCTGTAATTATCTGCAGTCGTTTCAGGAGCAATAACCCCTTTGTCCAAGCTTTTCTCAGAAGCTGGTGAGGCAGAAGGAGGGGATGGAAGGTGGGAAATGATCCAGGGAATGTCCCACGGAGCTCCTGGGCCCTCTGTGGGAGCTCTGGAGCTGCTGTGGTCCTGCCAAGGCCACCAGGGATCTGTCCCAGCCCAGCAGACACTGGGAAGGTCTGGGGATGTCCCCAGATCTCCGTGGGTTTCACCTCAAGTCTCTGCATCCACGCCAGTGCTTGGATTTACTCCAATCAATTTACTTCAATTCCATTTTTTTTTGTTTTTTTAGGAGGTCTGGCCTGTTTTTAGGAATACTCACAGTTCTGGGGCTGAACTACTTAAATGATTCACCAAATAAATAAAAAAGTTTAAATACAACAAATAAATACATAAATAAACACATAAACAAGTATTTAAACAAAGAAACAAATAATAGGATTTACCAAAATGAATGAAGATAATAAACATTTAAGCATTCAGAATTTAAAAACCCCAATCCACTTCCATTTTCTATAAATAATTAACAATATTTTTTTACATAGGTGTGTATAAGAAAAAGGATTAATCAAAGGTTAGAACAATTACACAGGGCAGGGGGTTTAAAGCCCACAATATTCAGGATTCTGCCCAAGATGTGCTGAAGATAAATTAATGTAACAATCACATCCCAGTTCTGCTGTGGGAACCCACCTTTAATTAAGCTCATTAGCAAATGGTGCTGGTGATTGCAGTGCAGGGAGGTTTGTGGAGAGCTTCCCAAAGCAGCTCAGGGAGATGAGACATAAAGCCCTGGGCAGAAATGCCATTTCTGTGCCCACCCCCATGTCCAGCCTGGCAGCAGATGCGCTGTGGAGGAAGCTGTGGGTGCTGAGGAACCCCAGCTCCACGTCCAGGAGAGCAGGGACCCCATGGCAGCCGTGCCTGGGCTCTGGGAGAGGAGGGACAGTTCCACTGGGGGGATTCTCTGTCCCCTGAGAGCAGTGATCCCGACCCTGTGGCTGCAAACACCACGAGCTGTTTCCTCTCCGCCTCTGGAGAACCCCGAGGACCTGGGGGGTTCCTGCAGGAGGAGGGAGCCACTGGGGATGGGGCTCTGTGCCCAGGGAGCGAGGGACAGGAGAGAGGGAACGGCCTCAGGCTGTGCCAGGGGAGGTTTTGATGAGAAATTGGGGAAGGATTCTTCACAGAAAGGATTTTCCAGCCCTGGCACAGCTGCCCAGGGCAGAGGTGGAGTTGCCCTCCCTGAAGAGATCAGAACCCACATGGATGTGGCACTTGGGGACGAGGTTTAGCGGTGAGCACGGTGGTGGTTGAGGGTTGGACTTGGCCAAAATGGTCTTTTCCACTTTAACAGCTCTGTGATTCTGTGATTTTAAAGCCTCTTCCCACCAGGGCCAGGATCAACATCCTCCCGTGGCGCTGCTTTCGACATCCTTGGGACGCCGACGTGTCCTCGGTTCCTGCGGCTTCCTGAAGGCTCCCGCACCCCAGGGGACACGGCGGGCCCAGCCTCTGGTGTTTTGCCATCTGAAGACAACAAGGGGTTCATCAGAAGCCCAAATTTATCCCGAGTGGGGCAGGAACCCGAGGCACGGCCACGGCCCGGGCTGTGACGCCGGGATGGGATGGAGCTGACTCCGTGAGCAGCAGCTGGCCCGTGTCCGTGTCCCTCCTGCTGGAGCTCCCCGCGCCCAGGCGGGGCTGAAAACACCCCGTGCCCCTCCAAACCACTCCAAACAACTCCAAAGAACTTGACTTGGCTCAGCCCCAGCTGATAAGAAAGTCATGAGCAAAAAGACTTCAAGTGCGGGGTCAGCGCGGGCTCGTGGGAACAGCCGGGATCCGGCTCCGCTTCCCGAGGCATCCCCTCCTCCAGGGAAGGGAAAATCCAGTCTTGTGTCTCAGCAATCGCTGCACTCAGAGGCTGCAGACACTGAAACAATCCTGCTCTCTGCACAGGAGAAGGTTCCTGCTTTGGTGGGATCCAGCCTGGAGGTTCCGTGGTGGAAAATGCAGCGAGCTCTGGCTGGAGCCCCTCTTGGGCTGGTGCAGGGTGGGAAGGGGAGATGGGAGAAATGGGGGTTTGCATCCCACTGCTCCCATGTGCTCCCAAGCCTCTGGGACTCTCCTGGGGAGGTTTTTCCTGGCTCTCCTGGAGGGCAGCTCTGAGGCTTCAGCTCTCCATAAGAGAGGAGAGGGAAGGAACAGAGGGCAGGATGTGAGCTGGCACCACCTCTTGCTCCCCTCACCCTTCATTGCTGCACTGCTGGGCTGCTCCAGGAGCTAAAA
Source organism: Parus major (assembly GCF_001522545.3). Taxonomy (NCBI): domain Eukaryota; kingdom Metazoa; phylum Chordata; class Aves; order Passeriformes; family Paridae; genus Parus; species Parus major. The sequence continues at coordinate 19,003,536 of NC_031772.1, forward strand.
CTCAGCCTGGAGGGGGAAAGGAGAAGGGGAAATTCAGAGATCAAGGCTTGATGTCAATGAAAATATTTGCAGCAGAAAAGCACGGCTGGAAAGATGCCAGAGCTGTTCTCCAGCCCTCCAGACCCCTCTGGCATGAGAGGCAGGGCAAAGGGAATGCTGGCAGCAGGATTTGAGGAATAGGACCAGAAAAGCAGGCACAGCCTTCTATTTATTTATTTAAAGTGATGCCAGTGGAGGTGTCGGGCTGGGAGGCAGTTTCTGAGCGTTCCACATCAGCATTCCCAGTGCCCCAGAACTACACCCAAGCCTTCCCAGAGCAGAAATACACCCAGCATTTCAGTCAGACCACACCAGGCCTCCCAAAAGCAGCAGGATTTGCCAGCTGACAACCCTGGAGAAACATCTTCCCAAAGGATTTGGCCCTGCAAAGTCACTTCCCCATACTGTTTTACCTGTTTGAATTCCTGAGGGATTGCCTCTGAGTTTTCCTGCTCAGGTCCCAGAGGAGAGGCTCTGCAGGTGATGCTTCCAGGAATTTTCCCTCCTCCCAGGCATTCCCACATCCCCCTCCCTGTGTTTGGGACAGCACAGCCTCACTCCTGGGCACTGGGACTCCTCCAGCTGAACTGGAATGGGGTCTGGGGCCTGGCTGGGGGGGTAAAGGGCCATCAGTGCCGTAATCAATGCCATAATTAATGCCATAATTAATTAGTGGGGGGTCTGGGAGGCACCTCCATCCCCTCCCAGGGCACATCCCAGGGCACAGAGCTGCATTCCCTCTGCCACGGGCAGATGTGGGCAGGGGTCAGCAGAACCCCCCCAGTGCCTGTCCCAGCTGTTTCTCAGCCACCCCTGTGAATGGGATTCCTCTCAAGCTCCTCACCCCAAAGCAGGGCCCAGCTGAGCCTCTGTGGGGCAGCCCCACACTTCTCCACCTGCAGGTTAAAGCCCTGATTCTGGCTGGAAGCAGCAGCGATTTTCCTTCCCCGAGCCGTGTCTGGCAGAGCTGTTGCAGTGCTCTGGACCAGAGAGCCGTGCAGATGTTCCCACAGCTGGCAGAGCCCGAGGGATGTGTGCCCTGAGCCGGGGCTCTCCGGGATCCCTGCATTTCCTGGGAAGCTGGGACACAAAGGACAGCACTCAGCAGCACTTTGGGGTTTTGTTCTCCTCACTGAGGGGACTCAGTGGCAGCTCAGACCCCAGTGTGGGTCAGGAGCTCCCTGGCTGGGCAAGGATGGGTTTTCCTGGGGGTCTCCGAGGGGCTGGAGCCATCCTTTGTCTCCAGCAGAACAGAGAGGGCCATTGATGCCCCGTCCCGTGCAGGAACGTGACCGGCCCAGAATAGGCTGCAGGACCCCCCCAGGGCTCAGGGAGGGGGCCCTGCACACCCCAAGCTCCTCTGTTTTGGGAAGAGAGCCCAGGAAAAGCTGCAGCCCCTCACAGAGGCCAAAGGGTTATAAAGGGTGGTTAAATCCATGGATTCTGCCCTGGGCAGAGGAGCCCTTGGAGGGGCTCTGTCCTGGGATGGAGTGAGTGGGGGACAGGGCCAGCTCACCCCTGCTGCCCTTCAAAGCCTCCAGCTGGCACTGGACGTGTTTGCTCCAGCCTGGGCCAGCCCCAAAGTCCAGCCCCAGGGTCCCAGGAATGCACCAAGGTGCAGGGATGAGCTCCAGAGTCAACTCTGGGACACAAATTTCAAAGTGGAAACATCTCTGGGTATCACTGGCCAAAAAGGGGCAGCAGCTGAGTGCTCCAGGCAAGGCCAGGGGTGGGTG
>NC_031772.1:19006122-19010576 GCF_001522545.3 Parus major
TATTTACAACCCCTGCCCACTGAGAGAAGCCGGGCTGGTCCTGTTCTCCCCCTCATCTTTGAACAAATCTCGAGAAGAGGATTCCGCCGCTCCTGGAGCAGACGGTGCCGCCCCTCGCCCGCCTTTATTTGTTTTTTATTTCACTCCTTCCCAGAGCTATCCCGTGCTTCTCCCGCTTTTCCCTCCTCCATCCCCATCCCACCCTCAGCCATTGGTGGCGGGGGCTGTGCTGGGGGAGCCGGGGATGTTCTATAAAACCATCCCCAGCACCAGCCCCTCCTGCACCCGGAGCGCTGCCGCTGCCCCAGGACATGCCCAGCATCCCGGGAAAGGAGCCGTGACGGGGAACAAACAGCCCCCAAATTCCCCAGGAGCCCCCAAATTCCCCAGGAGCCCCCAAATTCCCCAGGAGCCCCCAAATTCCCCAGGAGCCCCCAAATTCCCCAGGAGCTCCCAAATTCCCGAGGAGCCCCCAAACCCCGCTCAGACGCCGGGGAAAAGGTAATTTCTTTGTTTTCTTCTGCAAACCAAGCGCTTCCTTGTGCCGGGGTGGAATTTTGCAGGGTTTACAGGGAAGTTCCTCTCGGGCTGCTGAAGGAACCAGGGTGCCTGGAGAAGTCAGGGAGAGGAGAAATCCAGCAGATCTCTGGAGCTGCTCCTGGAGCGGGCTGGGTTCAGGGTGGGGAGCCCGGGATGTGCCTCTCCTCCATCCACAGAGCTTTTACTGCAATATTTATTTATCCACAGAGCTTTTACTGCAATATTTTTAATTTTTTAAATTTTCCTGCAATATTTATCCACAGAAAAGCTGTGCTTGGTGTCTGGAGAGATGGGTCTGGTGAGGTGGGGCTGCTCTGGAAGGGAGGGAGAGGAGGAGGAGGAGGAGGCTGGAGGTGAGGATGCTCTCCTGGGAAGAGGGATTCCAGTCCCACACACGGCACCTTTCGGGCAGAACCAGGCTCTGCAGGGTTCGGGTGGCAGTTTTTGGTTCAGGTGACAGTTTTTGGTTCAGGTGACAGTTTTCAGTTCAGGTGACAGTTTTTGGTTCAGGTGTCAGTTTTCAGTTTTCTCTCTGGGAATCTCTCCCCGATGTCCACTTCAGGATTCCTGTGGGTTCAGCTGCTGTTTGGGCTCGGCACAATTAAAATTCCCACTGGATGGGTGAAAGCAGTTCTGGATCTGGGGTTTAACCATGCTGGTGTTTTCCCATCTGAAGAAGCTTCTTGGTGCTCCCGTGCCTCAGTTTCCCTCAGCTGAGGAAGAGCTGCGTTTCCAGGCACCCCGAGATGGGGATTACAAGGAGTAAATGGGCAGCTGGACAGGAGAAAACAGCTTCTCTTTGCCCAGATTTTGGATTTAGTAACAGATTTGATTCAGAGGAAGGCGAGATGGGGAGAAAGCGCTTTTCTCCTGCAGTGCTTTGCAGCTGTGCCGTGGAGCCGTGTCCTGTGGTCCTCCCTCACATGAGCTCCTCTGCCAGGGTTTTTATGCTCCAAAATTTCTCTTTAGCAGAGCTCTGAGGCCGGGTGGGCTGTGGGGGGCTCTGGGCATGATTTCCAGGGGTGCTGTGACATCCTCTGCCAGTGCCACGAGTCGCTGTGAGCCTTGGGGACCTGAGGCAGGAATTGTGAGCTGGCTCTGCCCTCTCCTGAGAGCTGCAGTCCTGTGGGCACGGTGGGACAGGAGGAGAGGTTTGGACATCCCTCCTGCCCCTGGCATGGCCCAGGGGGAACAGCAGCTGGGGAGTTCAGCAAGGCTGAAATCCCTGAGCAGCTCAGAGCAGGGATTTGTGTCCGGGTTTGTGATCCTTTGGGGTGTTTGTCCATTCTCTCCCCTCCTTTCTTCTCCCTTCCCAGCGCAGCCCAGGTCCTGTGCTCGGTCCTGGGGGCTCCTGGCTGTCCTGGCCACCTCTGCCCGGGCTGGGAGCAGTGCTGGGCCGGGCATTCCCCTTGCCAAGGGCAGGGACAGCCCTGCCACGGGCTGGGAGCGCCTTGGCTCTCCCAGGGGAGCAATGTCGGGGTACAGCGGGTCTGGGGTCAGACCCCAGCTCTGCCTGGGGGAGTCAGAGCAGAGCTGGAGTCCCCACTGTGACCCCAGTCCCACCCGTTCCCTGGAGCAGGGAAATCCCAGGGGCTCTCAGAAAGGCTCCAGTTCCCAGCCACAGCAATTCCTTCTTCCTTCAGAGCCGGGGACTTTCTCAGTTTGACAATTATTCACTCCAAGCAGGAGCCCCCAGATTTCTCCCTGTTTGAGGAGCAGACCGGGGTTTGCTGCCCTCTCCCACTCCTTCTCCGGGCTCATTCCCGAGCCTGGGTCCCCCAGAAGCCCCTTCCTCACACCCACACCCCCAGGGTGGTGCCACCACCACGCTCAGCCTTCTCCTGGGGTTGTGGAGGGACCGCTTGGCTCTTCCAGCCTGGAAGATTTTGCAAAGCAAAATCCCCTCTGGAAATATTTCCTGGTGTTCCCACAGCGTCAGCAGCCAGGGCTGGGGAGAGCCTGGGGAGATTTGCAGCCCTGAGCTGGGGGGTTTGGGGAGGAGGGGGTTCTGTGGGTGGTGGTGAGGATGGGGAAGGAGGGATGTGCTCTGCACACCTGCAGGGAGGAGATGGCAGCTGGAAAGGGCAGCAGGGCTGTGCTGGATTCCCCCTTGGCAGGGCCAGCCCGAGGGATCAGCTGGGGACGGGGTGTTGGTGAGGCTCCAACATTTATCCATTTATACAATGGATAATATATGATATTATAATTAATAATAAATAATTATCATTCTGTTGGAATGAACAGGAGGAGTTCTGCTGGCTCTGTGCACCCTGAGCTGCAGAACTGCCCAGGTGTGCAGGCACTGACAGAGCTGCCCCAAAACTGCAGCCTCAACCTGACAGGGACAAAATGACCCCAAAACAAACCCTGCAGCTCCCTGGGAGGAGGGACAGCCAGGGAGGCTGGGATTGCTCCCAGGAACAGGGAATGAGGAGAGGGAACAGCCTCAGGCTGGGCCAGGGGAGCTCAGGGTGGACAGAGCAGGAATTTCCCCGTGGGAAGGGGGCCAGGCCTTGGCAGGGGCTGCTCGGGGAGGTTTGGAGTGTCCATCCCTGGAGGTGTCCAAGGGACATCTGGACTCAGAGCTCTGGGCTGGGGATGGGCTGGGGACTGGGCAGAGCTTGGAGTCGATGACCCTGGAGGGGTTTTCCAGTGTTGATGATCCTGGGATTCAGAGTGAGGAGTGGGATGGGCACAGAGGGAAATTGGGACGGGCGATGCCGAGTGCAGGAGGTGCAGCCACCCTCACTGAGCTCAGGCAGGTGTCCCCAGCCCAGCAGGGCCGTGGCAGAGGCACAAGGGATGGTTTGTTCTCCTCCCAGTTTGTTCCACTGAGCTGTTGGAATTCAGCAGCACAAACCCCACCCTCAGGGCCAGCAGCTCCGGCCTGCTGGGATCCGATCTGGCATCGTTTCTCTTTGCTGGGATGGTGGAGCTCTCCAACAACTCACAAACAGAATTGAATCATAAACCAGAGTGTCCTGGGCTGGGAGGGACCCACAGGATCATCCAGCCCAGCTCCTGGCCCTGCACAGACCCCAAAAACCCCACCCTGGGCATCCCTGGAGCGCTGTCCAAACCCTCCTGGAGCTCCGGCAGCCTCGGGACCGTTCCCTGGGCAGTGCCAGCACCTCTGGGGAAGAACCTTTCCTGATCTCCCACCAAACCCTGCCCTGGCCCAGCTCCAGCCCTTCCCTGGGTGCTGTCGCTGCTCACAGCGAGCAGAGGTCAGAGCTGCCTCTTGTGAGGAGCTTTCAGACCCCAGTGAGGTCTGACCTCAGCCTCCTCCTCTCCAGCCTGGACAACTTTTCTCCTCTCCAACACCTGGAGAAATCCCCTGTCCCTTTCTCCACCGGCAGATCCCAGCAAGACCCCGAGGACATCCCACAAGCATCATGAGGCCTCCTGTCCTGGGCTTCGCTGCTCGCTCCTCAGCAGGACCCATCCCGGCTCCCACCGCTCTGGCCATCCTCCTGAGCTGCCTCTTCTCGGGGACACACAGCCAGACCCCAGGAGCCTTCCAGGAGAGCCCTGTGCCCCTGGAGACGCTCAGCCAGGACCAGCACAGCCTGCTCCAGCCCGGGCTGCTCCGGGCAGCGCCCTCCAACCTCTCTGCGGGCCCCTCGGAGCCGCCGCTGCTGCCCGTGTGCGCCAGGCCCGCCGACATCCGCCACGTCTTCAAGTACATCAACACCGTCGTGTCCTGCAGCATCTTCGTGGTGGGAATCATCGGCAACTCCACGCTGCTGCGCATCATCTACAAGAACAAGTGCATGAGGAACGGGCCCAACGTGCTCATCGCCAGCCTGGCCCTGGGGGACCTGCTCTACATCCTCATCGCACTGCCCGTCAACGTCTACAAGGTGGGCTCCAGGGGATGGGATGGGATCCATGGGATGGGATCCATGGGATGG
>NC_031772.1:19011147-19012259 GCF_001522545.3 Parus major
CCTCAGGACGAGCTGGGGCTGCTCCTGGATCCCTGGAAGACTCCAAGGCCAGCTTGGATGGGTATTGGAGCGGCCTGGGGTAGTGGAAGGTGGCCCTGCCCGTGGTGGGGGTGGGACTGGATGGGCTTTGGGGTCTCTCTGAAGCCCTCCTGGGGTTCTGTGTCGCTGCTGAGGCCGAAGGAAAGAGCTGGAACGGGAGGTTGGTTCTGGGGTAGCCTCAGGGGGCTCCAGGGCTCAGGGGGACAGAGGGGATGTGAACTGAACCTCATTCTCCTCCTTGTGAATGAGTGGCCTGGATCTCTCCAGCCTTCAGGACAGGTTTTCCCCACCTCTGTTCCAGCTGAGCCGGGGTTCTGCCAGGAAAGGGAGCGTGCTTGGGGGTCAGAGTCTGGAAAAGGCTGAGGACACACGGCTTTGAAGCTGTCCAGGCTGGATTTTGGCCGTGTCAGAGCAGGACTTTCATTCTCCCTTTGAAAACAACACAAAGCAGCCTAGTGTGCAGTTTAGGACTCAGATCCTAAAAGCCCCCAGGGTCTGGAGTCAGGACCTGGTGTCTGGACCATCCTTTATCTCTGTCAGGGGAATGAAAGTTCCCAGTGCCAGCAGGCCATGGGGAAGCGCCCACGGCACATTCCCAGTGGTGGGAAGCTCAGAGAGCTCTCCCTGCTCTCTGTGGGCTCCCCACCCACAGAGAAGAAGCTGGATGACATTCCCAAAGCAGCCTCTAACCCGTGGATCCTCCCCAGCTCCTGGCCAAGGACTGGCCCTTCGGAGTGCAGGTCTGCAAGCTGGTGCCCTTCATCCAGAAAGCCTCGGTGGGCATCACGGTGCTCAGCCTCTGCGCCCTCAGCATCGACAGGTGAGACACAGCAGCCCTGCCCAGCCCAGCCCTGTCCCCTCGCTGGGACCAGGGGCACAACCAGGAGCTCCTTCCCAAGCCAAGGTGGGGACAGGGGATGTGGGGCTGGAATCCAGCAGGAACTCCCTGGAGACAGAGCTGAAATCCTGCTGGAAAAGGCTGAGGGGAGGATGATGGTGTGGGTGGGGTGTGAGGAAGGGTGGCCAGGACCCCATCCATCCATCCATCATCCATCCATCATCCATCATCCATC
>NC_031772.1:19013039-19015635 GCF_001522545.3 Parus major
CATTCCCACACTTGGGAAGGTTCAGAGGTGGAGGAGGAAGGTGTGAGGGAAAGGAACTTTGGGGAGCACCTTCTCCTCCTCTCCCTGGCTGCTTTTCTCACTCCCTTCTGCTCCTGTCACATTGCCATGCCTGGTCAGGTACCGAGCAGTGGCGTCCTGGAGCCGGATCCAAGGAATTGGGATTCCCATGTGGAAGGCCGTGGAGGTGCTGCTGATCTGGGCCGTGGCCATCGTGCTGGCAGTGCCCGAGGCCATCGCCTTCGACATGGTGGAGCTGAGCTACTGGGAGCAGCACCTGTGGGTGTGCATGCTGGCCTCGGAGCAGAAATCCCGCTTCATGAGGGTGTGTGTGCATCCCCATCCCCATCCCCATCCCAATCCCCATCCCAATCCCCATCCCCATCCCAATCCTCATCCCCATCCCCATCCCAATCCCAATCCCCATCCCAATCCCAATCCCACTTCATGAGGGTGTGTGTGCATCCCCATCCCCATCCCCATCCCAATCCCCATCCCAATCCCCATCCCAATCCCCATCCCCATCCCAATCCCCATCCCAATCCCAATCCCCATCCCAATCCCAATCCCAATCCCCATCCCAATCCCAATCCCAATCCTGCTTCATGAGGGTGTGTGTGCATCCCAAATTACTCCTCCCAATTCCAATCTCCCCATTTCCAGCTGCTCCCTCTCCGTTTCCCCCGCAGTTCTACCGGGATGTGAAGGACTGGTGGCTTTTTGGCTTCTATTTCTGCCTGCCCTTGGTGTGCACGGGCATCTTCTACACCCTCATGTCCTGCGAGATGCTGAGCAAGAGGAACGGGATGAGGATCGCTCTGAATGACCACATGAAACGGGTGAGAGACCCAGGGGGTGATCCTGGGATTCCCAGGGAGGAGGGAGTGATCCTGGAGCGGGGACCATCCTGTCCTGTGTCCTGTGAAGGACAGGATGAGCTGGCCAAGCCTCACAGCAGACCTTGGCACGTTGGTGCAGGGAATACACCAGGGAAAAGGGCCTTCAGCTCATAATCTGCAGCCTCAGGGATGACCCCAAACCTTTCTGGCCACAGCCCAGCTTCACTAAAGCTCTCCTGGTCCTTTATCCACTCCGGACCGAAGGCTGGATGTGCCAAATCCCCGACAAGGGTTCGCTGTCCCCTCCCAGGCTTTGGGAATGATTCCCTGAGGAGCTCCAGCTGGCTGTCACCCTAAGAGTGTGAGGGCTGGATGGAGGAGGCCCTGAGACCCCGGGAACACCATCCCAGCAGAGCCAGCAGGGCTGGGGAGGGGCTGCTGCTGCCCTGCCCCTTTCTGCAGCCTGGACCTGCTGCAGGGTTCCAGGAGCAGCCTGTGTGGAAGATGTCCCTGCCCATGGTGGGATGAATGAGCCTTAAAGCCCCTTCCAATCCAATTCCATGATTCCACACCTTGGGCCCTGCTCCCCAGTGCTCACCCTCCCCCTGGCCCTGTCTGGCAGCGCCGGGAGGTGGCCAAGACCGTCTTCTGCCTGGTGGTGATCTTCGCGCTCTGCTGGCTGCCCCTGCACCTCAGCCGCATCCTCAAGAAGACAATCTACGACCAGACGGACCCCAACCGCTGTGAGCTGCTCAGGTAGAGCCCCCAGCAGGTGACACCGGCCTGGGAGCCCCGGTGGGACCAGCACGGGCCCTCTGGGGCTTGGACCACACTGGGGGAGTTGCCTTCCGCCTCCTGCTCTCAGTAATTCCTTGTCCAGACGGCACCGCCCTCCTGACGGGCACAGAGAGGGCTGGGGGGACATGAGAAGGGTTCAATTAAATTTGGGAATGTCTCGGTGAAGCTGAGGTCTCCTGGGCATGGGAACATTCCCAGCAGGGCCCAGGGCTCCTCACTTTCTGCCAGGTGTGAGGTGCCTGTCTCCTTCCCCTTGCAGCCATCAGCAAAAACCCAGACCCTGCTCTGCTGGGGTTTGGGAACATCAGGAGCACCAGGAGAAATCAGAGCTCGTGTTCTTGACTTCCTCAGGGAATGCTCCTCACAAGAAAAGCTGTTCTTCTTCGGGAAGGATGGATTTGTGCCCAGCTCTGTCACCAGTCACTGCTCCTCCACGGGAGCAGATCCCAGGCCAGGCAGTTTGGAAATTCCCACTGTTCTCCACCAGCTTCTGACACATCTGTTCTCTCCCTTCCCACCTCAGTTTCCTCCTGGTGATGGATTATTTCGGGATCAACATGGCCTCCCTCAACTCCTGCATCAACCCCGTGGCTCTGTACTTTGTCAGCCGGAAATTCAAGAACTGCTTCCAGGTAGGAACGAGCCCTCCAGAGCTCCTGGGGCCAAGGGCACAAACTGATCTCATTCCTCATCCCAAATTCTCCCCTTTTGGTACCTCTCTTCTCCAAGTGCACCAGAGCTCAGTGCCCTGCTGGGGGGAGGCTTTTGCCAGAGCAGGATTTAGGACAAGCCAAAAATTCCCTGATGTTCTGGGGCAGGAACATCCCCAGGAGCAATCAGGGGCTGGGGCTGCTCCAGACTCTGAACCCAAAGATGCTGGGAGAGAATTTACAGGAGCAGTGAAGCCCTGAGAAAGAAAGGGAAGGAGATGGGATGAGATG
>NC_031772.1:19015965-19020525 GCF_001522545.3 Parus major
GGATGGGATGGGATGGGATGGGATGGGATGGGATGGGATGGGATGGGATGAGATGAGATGGGTTGGGATGGGCTGAGATGAGATGAGATGAGATGAGATGAGATGAGATGAGATGAGTTGGGATGGGAAGGGAGTTGAACCCAGCTAAACATCACCTGTATTTTCTGTCCCCTAATGATGAGAGCACACAATTACAAAAAATGCCCCAAATTTCAGTATCCTCATTTCCCACCCTCACCAGCCCTATCCTGGAAAACCTGCTCCCAGCAGAGCTGCAGGACAGCAAGGCTCAGCCATTCCCAGCCTGGTGCTGTGCAGGGATGCCTGCTGGCACAAACATGGGAATATTTCCTCCTCTTTTCCCGTATCCCACACCTGTGACCTCCCCACCTTGTGTCTCCCCAGTCCTGCCTGTGCTGCTGGTGCCAGAGGCCGGCCCTGAGCATCACCCCCACGGATGAGAAGGGATCTGTTGGCAAGTGGAAAGCCACGGGCCAGGAGCTGGGGCTGGACCGGAGCAGCTCCCGCCTGAGCAACAAGTACAGCTCTTCCTAAATCCCTGCCACCATCAAGGACACGGCACAAGGACAGCGGGGCCCCTCCCATCCTCTCCCAGGCTCTTCCTGGCTGGGCCTGAATCAGCTTTGCCTCCGTGTCCTACCCCAGCTGGACGGAGCTGGAGCAGCTCCAAACCCAGCCCTGACCCCAGCGCTGCAGGACAGGGAAGGGCATTCCCATCCTCACGGGATCTTTCACTTCCTCGCAGGAAAAACAAGGGAATTCTGGCCATTTCGGAATGTGGGGCGGGAAGGAAGGTTGGGGGGGTCACTCTGAGATGGATGTGGGGTGAGGAGGAGAGGGAGAGCGACAATTCCCAGCTGGAAAAGCCAACCAAAGCTTGGATAAATCCCTGTGAGGGACAGAGATGTCCTGGTGGCCACCTGGAGGTGGGAAAGGCAGTGGAGAAGGTCCAATCTCAGCTGGAAGAACCACTGGAACCATCTCAAATATGGGAAAGGGCTCTCTCCAATTTATTATTGGCAATAATCCATCCCCACATTTACATGCCAATAATTCATGCCTAAAAAAAAAGTGATTTTCCAGCAGTTTTCAAGGCCAGGTTGGACAGGGCTTGGAGCACCCTGGGACAGTGGAAGGAGTCCATGGCAGGGGTGGGAGGAGAGGCAGTGAAGGTCCCTCCCAACCCAAACCAGTCTGTGATTGCAATCCATGTGATTCCATGTGACTGTGAATCCATGTGATTCCATTCTAACGTTCTTGCCAATTTTTTCAGAAAAACCACATGAAAAAGTTGTATTTACCAAGGTTTGTGATGATTTTTTTTTTGTTGCTTTTCCCACATCTCTCCTTTCCCTCTCTCTCTCCTTTCCCTCCTTGCCCCTTCTTCCTTGTCATGGAAAAAAATGGAGAGAGGAAAAGGAGAGACAAGAATTGTAATTAAAATGTTTTCCAGGTGTTGGGGTGGATTTTTAGCTTAACTTTCACTGAAATGTAAATATTTTACAAATAAATCATAAAGACAAATGTGTTTCAAGGAAAACAGAGACTGAGGAATATCAAGACCAGCCCATTTTCCAAAAATTTCCCAATCTGTGGAGCAATCTGTGTCCACATTCTTTGACCCCTGTGCTGAGCAGGACACAGCATCCTCTGCAGCAATTAAAGGAATAAACTTTATTATTAAAAAAAATAATTTATTAATAAAGAAAATACTCGTTTGGACACAGGGAATTCAACAGACAGAGGTTACACATCCATGGACATCCAAAGGCTACTGCATCTCCTCCTCCTTCTGTGCTCTGAACTCCTTCATGCTCCTCTGAAACAAGAGCAAAGCACAGATGTCACCAGAATGTCCCTGAGCCACCACCCTGCTGTGCTGGGCTCCTCTGCCTGGAGCCTGGAAAGGCTGGGAAGCTCTGCCACAGCTCCAGGTGCTTCTGGAAGTGACTGAAGCTTTACAATTACTGCAAGGGAAAGGGAGCCAGGCCTGTCCAAAAAAACTCCCAGGTTTTCCTGCCAAAGGTGTCTCCAACCTCAGCCTCCTGCTCTGGGATCAGGGGCCAGAAGTGACCCTGAGCCCCTCAGGAATGACCCAAGGGCCAGAACTGACCCTGACCCCCCCAGGAATGTCTCACAGGCCAGAAGTGACCCTGAGCCCCCCAGGAATGTCTCACCTCAAAGGTGTTGAGCACATGCTGGCAAACACCCATCAGGTCATTCAGGCCTTTCCGGAATGGCTCCACAGCAGGAAGGGCCCCTTTGGGAAAAGATGGGAGAAGATGGATTAGGGAGATGGGAGGTGGCTTCCCAAGGGCTGTCCTCAGCTCCCCAGGGGTGTGCCCCCTTCCCAGCCCCACAGCTCGGGGTGCCAGGGCTGCTCCCAGTGCCTGGATGCTGCTTCCCGCTGCAGAGGGCAGGCAAAAAGGGCTTTTCCTTATTTAACAGACTCCTGGTGGGAAGCTGGCACGAGCAGGGGCAATCCCACGAGGACAGGGACACAGCCCCAGCCTCACCTCTGGTCTGGATCCTGAAGTTGATCTTGCTTTCTGAGGGGTGTGTGATGCAGTAGCCACAGAACTCCACGTCAGGGCTGCAGGAGGGCAGAGAGGACAGGGAGCAGTGAAACCCAGCCCAATCCAAATCCCAGGGGAGTCAGAGGCTCGGGGCACCCCAGGCCTGCTGGGGCTCTGGATGTTTCTAGAATGACTTAGGGGAGAGATGTGCTGAGGGCAAACTCCCTGTGTGACCTTGTTCCCTCACCCCATCTCTCTGTGAGCTGAGCTGGAGCTCTGCACGGCAAGGACACGGCTGGCACCACAACCAGAGCAGTGCCAGCTCTGCAGATCCAAACATGGGATCCCTGGAACTCTCCCTGTAACCAAACCTGCTGCTGCTCTGCTGGGTGGAACAGCCTGAGCGCTCCAGGGAACTGGAAGAGTTCCCAAAATGTTGCAGGGCCTCTTCCTCCAGCTGAGGAACTCCACTGAGCTGAGTGCTGGAGCTTTGCCCCCAGCTTTGGCTGGCAGTTTTTTTTGTGTCATCACAGTGATTTATCAGAGGGGCCTTAAAGCCCATCCAGTCCCACCCCCTGCCATGGCAGGGACACCTCCCACCGTCCCCAGGCTGCTCCAAGCCCTGTCCAACCTGGCCTGGGACACTTCCAGGGATGGGAAATCCTGTCTGGGCAGCAAATGGAGTCCAGGACTCAGCTACTCCTCCAGCAGCTCAGGAGGGACTGAAAGCCCTGGGCTGAGCTTAACTTGGGCTCCTGGGCAGGGAAGCTGTGGGTGGAGGCTCAGGGGAGGCTGGTCAGGCCCCTCAAGGGCTGTTGGTGCTCTCAGGGTCCTGCCACAGCACAAGGAAAAGGAGGAGCAGCAGGTGGGAGCTGACACAAACACTGGGCACAGAGGGGATTTGGGATTAGCCCAGTGAAAGCTGAGGTGTGGGTCAGGAAGGAGAAGTCCAGAGCAGGGCATGGACATCTCTCAGAGGCCCCACTCACTTCTTCATGACCATGTAGCGCAGGGAGTTGCCCAGGGTGTGATCCTCGTCGTGCAGCACGAACGTGACGCAGTTCCCGTCCGTCCCATCCGCCTGGATCTGCCAGCAGTGGGAACAGAGGAGAAGCTGTGAGCTCCCTCCAGCAATGGGAACAGAGGAGAAGCTGTGAGCTCCCTCCAGCAATGGGAACAGAGGAGATGCTGTGACCTCCCTCCAGCAGCAGAAGAGAGGAGATGCTGTGAGCTCCCTCCAGCAGCAGGAACAGAGAAGCTGTGAGCTCCCTCCAGCAGTGGGAACAGAGGAGATGTTGTGACTTCCCTCCAGCAGTGGGAACAGAGGAGAAGCTGTGACCTCCCTCCAGCAATAGGAACAGAGGAGATGTTGTGACTTCCCTCCAGCAGCAGGAACAGAGAAGCCGTGAGCTCCCTGAGGTCAGTGACACCTGAAGGGTGAGGATCAGCTCCCACCCTCAGCTCCCCACAGTAACTGGGAGGGTTTTAGATCTCGCTGGGCCACCTCTGGTGCTGCTGGGGGAGCAAAACACCTTCCGAGAGGAGGGAAAGCTCCAAAATTCCAGCAGGTGTTAGGGCAGGTTTAAAGACCTGCTGTTGTGTTCCCCACAGGATGATGGCAGGGTGTCCCTTGGAGCCATCCTGACAGGATTTGTCCTGGTCCCGATGCCACCCCACCACACGTGAGGCTGCCCTAGCACTTAGCCAGCCTTGGGTGAAATAAATCCCTTTTTAATGGGGATGACACACTCATGGAAGCACGGGATGGTTCAGGCTGGAAGAACCCTCCAAGAGCACCGAGCACAGCCTGTCCAGCCCATGTCCCGAGTGCCACATCCACACACGGCTTTAAAACCCCTCAGGCGACGGGCACCACTGCCCTTCCCACCAAACCTTCTCCCCTAAATCCCCCCTAACCCTCCCCGGCACAATATCTGTGCTAGTTTAGGGTAAACTGCGGAGAAAACTTCCGAATGGAAGCAACCGAATGGTGGAAGAACCCGCTCCACCTCCCGTGAGGGAG
>NC_031772.1:19021475-19028078 GCF_001522545.3 Parus major
ATCGTGGTGCTACTGGGGTATTACTGGCCTGTTACTGGGGTGTTACTGGGGTATTATATCATGGTGCTGCTGGGGTATTACTGGCCTGTTACTGGGGGGGTACTGGGGCATTATATCATGGTGTTACTGGGGTATTACTGGCCTGTTACTGGGCTGTTATTTCCGTGTTACTGGGGTGATACTGGGGTGTTACTGCCCTGTTACTGGGGTATTACTGGTGGGTGATACAGGGCTGTTACTGCTGTGTTATTGGGATGTTATTGCCCTGTTACTGGGGTGTTACTGGCCTGTTACTGGTGTGTCATTGTCGTGTTACTGGGGTGTTGTTAGGGTGTTACTGGGGGTGTTACTGGGGGTGTTACTGGGGTGTTACTGGGGTGTTATTAGTGTGTTACTGGGGTGTTACTGGTGTGTCATTGCTGTGTTACTGGGGTGTTACTGGTGTATTACTGGGATGTTGTTTGTGTGTTCCTGGCTTGTTACTGGGGTGTTACCCATGTATTACCAGCATGTTATTGAGGCGTTACTGGTGTGTTACTGGTGTGTTACTGGTGTGTTACTGGTGTGTTACTGGTGTGTTACTGCTGTGTTACTGGTGTGTTACTGCTGTGTTACTGGTGTGTTACTGGTGTGTTACTGCTGTGTCACTGGTGTGTTACTGGGGTGTTACTGGGGTGTTACTGGTGTGTTACTGCTGTGTCTGGGAGGGGACGGTGTCACGGATTTAGCACTGCGTGGCTTAATTAGTTAGTTCATTAATTAGTGAATCACTGGTGGGGTGCGGGGAGGCTGGAGGGGGTCGGGCTCTGCTCCCAGGGAAGAGTGACAGGATGGAGCTGTGCAGGGAGGTTTAGCTGGGATATTGGGAACATTCCCACCTGCAAAGGGCTGCCCAGGGCAGTGGTGGAGTGCCCATCCCTGGAGGGATCTGAAAGCCACATGGATGTGGCACTTGGGGACAGGGGTTAGGGAATGGTTGGCCTCGATGGTCCTGGAGGGCTTTTCCAGCCTAAACAATTCCCTGATCCCTTTGTGCTTTGGGCTGTGTGTGTGTTCCCTTTTTAGAGAGCTGCTTACTCCATCACCGCTGTGCTGTGTGTCCTTACCCCCCTCCAAACCCTGCAGTGCTGCTTCCAGGAGCGGTGGTGGGGCTGGAAGAGCACGTGGAGTCATTTCCTTGGTGATTTGTTTCCGCAGGGATGCAGTGGGGGAACCTGAACTAAACTCTGTGTGCAGAAGGGAAGCCGAACCTGGGATAAGGTGGAGCACAAATGTGGCAATTCCCAGGCTCAAAACGAGCAGGAGAGCACCAGGGCTTCAGGCTGGAATATTCTCTAATGAAATAATGATTTTTCCAGCTGGCCAGCAGAGGTTAAAGGGAAGCTTGGGCTGCTTTCTGCTGAGCTCACCCTGCTCAAACGATCTCTTTATTGCAGCAGTTTGCAACTCTCTGGATTGCAACACCTCCCCTTGTTCCGTCATTAAACAGCAGCGTGGTGCCCTTTGCTTTCTGTAAGAGGATTTCTGGAAGTGCAGGCAGGGACCTTCCATGGCTCACTGGCACTGAGCTGGGAATCTTCTGGGCCAGAAGAGTCGCTGGAAAACAGCAAATCATCCTTACAGGAGTTTGAAACATCGTGCTGGGGACTTGAGCCTGTGTGTCTGGTGTTCCTTAAAAGGCTTTTCTGTCCCTTTTTTCCATGTCCTTGTATTGGGCAGGAATTGTTCCCTGGCAGGGTGGGCAGGCCCTGGCACAGGTGCCCAGAGCAGCTGGGGCTGTCCCTGGATCCCTGGAATGTCCCAGGCCAGGCTGGACAGGGCTTGGAAAACCCTGGGATGGTGGGAGGGTGGCAGGGGTAGCTCTGGGTGGGCTTTGAGGTCCCTCTTACCCAAACCCTTCTGTGTTTCTAGGATCCTTCAGTTAAATCCCAGAGGGGCCTCTGACAGCAGCTCGTGCATCTTGCAGTGTCTTTTTGGAAGGTTTGGTCTTGGCTGCTTCCAGCTGTGTAATATTGTAAGTTCAGATAGAAGAAAGCTCCTCAGAGGGGGTGATTGGAAGGGATTTCGTGGCTGTAACTGCTGAGGAAGGACGTTCTGTAGCAGTTTAACAGATTGGTGTTACTAGCAGGAGTAGCACACGGCTGGTACGGGGCTGCTCGGGGAGAAAAATGCTCCTTGTTAATCTCTTTTACTCCACTGAACCTGTTCTGCCCAGAGCTGGGGCTGCTGTTACTGCAGAGCACGGGGCTCTGTGTCCTCAGTACAGGACCAGGAATTTGGGGAGCTGAGGAGTGATTTGGGGAGCTGAGGAGTGAATTAATTTGGGGAGGTGAGGAGTGAATTAATTTGGGGAGCTGAGGAGTGAATTAATTTGGGGAGCTGAGGAGTGAATTAATTTGGGGAGCTGAGGGCTGTGAATCCAGGGAGGTGAGAGCCGTGGGCTCAGGGAATTGAGGACTGTGGGATCCTGCAGTGCCAGCGAGTGTCACCTCAGGGCTGTGAGTTCCACCAATATCTGGTAATAAAAGAACAGAGATTTGCCTCATCCACTTCCCAATCCTGAGTTTGGGGCTGCATTTGTTCTGCCAGGGGGCTGAGGTGTCAGTGTGGGCTCTGCACCCCGAGTTTCAGCTGGTCCTGGCAGGGTAGGGGATGGGTTTGGGGATGTGTTTTCTGGTACAGCTGCTCCTTTCTGTGGCTCCTGGGTGACTGCAGGGGCAGCCAGTGGTTTCCTGGTGCTGGACACTCAGCTGATTGCTCAAGGGGTGTTTGTGATTCCAGGCTGTGCCCTGGTGTTGCTCCAGGGGCCTGGGGCAGCCCTGGGCTGGCCAAAGTGTCCGGTGGCTCTGGAGGGACAGGAGGGTGCAGTGAATTCCCTGGGCTTAATTAGCTCACAGAATTACTTAAGACAGGAGCATTTTGACCTTAAAATGAGCCAAAGTGGAGCTGAAACATAAAGGAATAAGTAATTCCTTGGAAGCTTCCTGCAGGAGCCAGCACCTCCACCTGACGAGCAGCCAAGGCAGAAACCAGACCCAACAAAGTTATGAGGATGGAAGAAAACTAAACCTTGGATAAGTCCCATTAAATGCTGCTCACAGCAGAGGGAAGGGCAACCCCAACAGCCAGAGGAGCTGGGGCTGCCCCTGGATCCCTGGAAGTGTCCAAGGATGGGGTTTGGAGCAGCCTGGGATGGTGGAAGGTGTCCCTGCCGTGGGGATGGTCCCGAGGTCCCCTTCCAATCCCAGCCATTCCATGGTTCTGTTCCCCCTGGCAGTGCTCCCAGGTGGTTGTGTGGAGTCTGTCCTGTGAACAAATCCCTGGATTTCTCCTTTTCCCCTCCAATGCTGGGCTCAGGCCTGTGGGGGGTTTGGAGATGCCCTGGTTGCTGCTGGCCAAGCCTGGATCTGGGGAGCTCAGCCTGCCCTGGTGAGCCCTGCTGGGGTTGGATCTCCCTGCAGCACCTCCTTAATCCAGAAGAGATCCCTAATTGTCAGCAGGCAGGGGGAGGGAAGGTCTGTGTGCAGGAGCTCACAGCATTCCTGCTCTGGCTGTTCCAGAGAGGTCTCCTGGGGGTTTGAGATAGATCCTGACACATCTCTCGAGGCACAGAACACAGCAGGGAATAAGCAGGGCCTAAGTGCAAAGTGAAAAACGAGATTTTTTTGGGTTTTGCAGCATCCTAAGTCCTTCCTAAGCAGAAAAGAGGCTTATGGATGTGCAGGATGAGCGGGGCAGCTGTGCCAGCTGGGCTCTGCCGTGTGCTCCATGTGCTAGAGCTGGCTCTGGCCCTACATTAATGTGCTGATGCCTGAGCTGATTAAGAGTGTCCCTTTCTGTGGCAGCAGATTTTCCAGCTCTGGAGATTTAGGGAATCCCACAACGGTTTGGGTTGGAAGGGAGCTTAAAGCTCATCCAGTTCCAGCTCCCACCACCTTCTGCTACCCCAGGTGGCTCCCAGCCCCATCCAGGCTGGCCTTGGACACTTCCAGGGATCCAGGGGCAGCCCCAGCTTCCCTGGGCACCTCAGCTCTGCCACCCTCACAGGGCAGAGGTGAAAAAACCCCTTTTTCTGGAGGGTTTTGTGTCGTTGTGAGCAGAACCTAAAAGGGGAAGTGAGAGAACTTTGTGGTGTCCTGGCTGAGTGCTGGCCACGTCCTGCTCCCTGTGCCAGGGGACACTCTGCAGGCACCTCTGCCACCCTGCAGGTGCCTGTGGCCAGCTCCTGATGTCACCTGCTTTGTCCCCAAGCAGGAGAGCAGCCATGGCCATCCTGTTTGCTGTCGTGGCGAGGGGCACCACCATCCTGGCCAAACATGCCTGGTGTGGGGGGAACTTCCTGGAGGTGACCGAGCAGATCCTGGCCAAAATCCCATCTGAGAACAACAAACTGACCTATTCCCATGGCAGGTGAGTAACCCCTCTCCTTGGCTTGGGGGGACCTGTGGGGCTGCATGAGGGCTGGGACAAACTGGGTGTTTTGAGGGGTTTTTCTGTGATTCTGCAGTTTTTTTTCCATCCAAATTCCCGTTTGGTGGAATGTGCCATCAGCTCAGTGGCTGCTTCTGTCCCCCACAACTCTGCAGCATAACCAGGATTTGAGTTCAGCTCCAGCAGCAGCACAAGGCAGTCGGTGCAGAATCAAGGTTTTCATTTTTATACAATTCCAAAGTCAGCTGGAGGGTGCCCAGCTATGGAATCTTTGGAGTTTGGCTTCTGGAAGCTTCCCCTGGATTTTCTGAGCCTGGAAGGTGGCTTTAGGTAGAACTGTCACCCTTCTTGGGCTGCCTGTGGCTCCTGGGGGCTCAGAGACAAGCTGTGCTCACAGATGATGTGAGCAGAGCTGCCCCAGATGCAGCCTGCAGGACACAGGGGCTTTCCCAGGATTTTTCCAGCTCTCTGAACCCTTGGTCAGTGTTGGTAGGACAGGGAGGAGATTCTCCATCACCCTGCCCGTGGGAAGTGGGTGAGTCAATGGGAACAAACTAAAATAACCGTGGAAATCCCAAATTTAGAGGTGCTGGGGCCCATTCCAGCTCTTTTTTTTTGGAATTGGCAGCGTGGCTGGATCCTCTGTGGTGCCCAAGCTGTTGTGTCAGAGCTGTTCTGAGGATGCAGGAGATGAGAGCTGGGCTGGGCTCAGGAGCACAGCCTGTCCCTGTGGGAGCTGCTGGGGAGGCACTGCCTGCTCTGGAGCCTGGCACACCTTGGATGCTGCAGCTCCTGCTGGAATTCCAAGGATAAATTTCAATATTTTAAATTACTCCTTTAAGTGAAAGGAAATAACTTTGCCTTGAGTGCTGTTCAGCCCAAGGTTGAGTTTGAGGAGTGCTGCAGTGCATTTTTAGAGGTAGCTGGGCAGAGTGTGGGAGCTCTGAATCTCGATGAGCACTTGGAGTTCCTCTGGCTGGAACCTCCCAGGGATCCTCTGCCTTGCCAGGGCCCCAGCCTATGGGCTAAAAAACTCCCTGGATTCTGTCCAAGGTAGTTTCTCCTCTTCTGAAACAGGAAAAACTTGAGTTTCTTTGAACTTCTTAAATTCATTTAATGAGTTCTTCTTGTTTTTAAGAAGATCTACTGTGTCTTTTGTGTAAATCCCCAAGGAAAAGCATCAGGAATTCTTGGGTTACTCTCTCTCTGCTGTTGGGATCCTTCTTGGACTCTCTGAGGAGTCTGCAGGGTGGAACCAGACGAGTTTCACCTCACTCCTTCCAGGGGAGTTGTGGATGCAGAAGGATTTTTGAACTCTACTGTGGGAGCAGACCCTCATGGCAGAGACCTGTGCCCCAGCCTCACTTCCCTGGACGTGTTTATCTGTGCTGGGATTTCCTCTTGCCAGCCCCCAAAGGCCCCACAGGCAGCAGTGGCTTGTGGAAAATGGAAATTCTGGAAATGTGGCAGCTTCCAATGAGGTTTTGTTTCTTGCTTTCAATTCCCTGCAGTTACCTGTTCCATTACATCTGCCAGGACAGGATCATTTACCTGTGCATCACTGATGATGTGAGTACTGGGGACACAGCAGCAGCCCAGGCAGGCCCTGGGGGTTTGGGAATTTTGGTTTCCATGTTTCCATGATTATTATTCAGGGCTGCTCTGAGGTGCCTTTCCTCCCACTGGAGCTACTGCAGCCTCAGATACAGCTCTGAACTCAGCCTGCAGCTCAGAGCTGTGGGGTGGTTTGGGTTGGGAGCCACCTTCAAAATCACCCCATTCCCACCCCTGCCATGGGAGGCACCCTCCAGTGCTGTGCATTGTCACTTTGGGGGTGCAGGTGTTGGCTTTGTCCCGTTTCTGGCTCGGTGCAGGGGCTGGTGCTGCTCCAGTTTCTGGTGCTCCTGAAGGAGCTCCTGGAGCTGGCCCAGCCCCGGTGTCACACCCAGCCAGGCCCTTCCAGCCCTGCCAGCTTGTTCCTGACCTTCTCTTCCCTCTGCTCACAGGACTTTGAGCGCTCCAGAGCCTTCACGTTCCTGAACGAGATCAAGAAACGCTTCCAGACCACGTACGGCTCCCGGGCACAGACTGCCCTGCCCTATGCCATGAACAGCGAGTTCTCCTCTGTGCTGGCTGCACAGCTGGTGAGACCCCCAGCCCTTCCCTGCCCTT
>NC_031772.1:19028468-19030267 GCF_001522545.3 Parus major
GGATTTATTAAAATCCCTTCAAAGGATGCACCTTGGGCAGTGCAAGAGCCTGGTCATGGTTCCACCCAAGATGGACTCTGAGTCAGGAGTTTCCACACCTTTATAAGTTTTTGTCCATTTCCATATTGGGGTTAATTGTGCAATTCTGCTCCAGGTGATGCAGTCCCATCCTCCCAGATTGCTCTCCTCAATTCCCTGCTGTTCACACTTTTTGGGGCTGAAGCTGCAGCGGTGTCCTTGGTTCTGGGGCTGGAAAAGGATTGTTGTGTCTGCCTGGGCTGTGAGGAGAACTGGCTGATGCTTTATCTGAAGTTCAGAGTTATGAACCAATGCAGAACCTGGAAAATGTGAAAGCCAAGACTTAAGGCATCACTGCTGGGGCTGTTCTGCAGGGAGGGCTTGGCTCTTTGGAAGGGGCCCGGTCTGGAGGGGCCCTTTGTGGGGACAGCAAAACTCCCCAGTGTGGGAATTGTGGAGCAGTCCCAGCTGTAGCAGTTGTGGGGTGGCTGCAGGGTGAGGCCAGGGCTCTGAGGGAGGATTTCCACCTGAGCTCTTCCTGCCTGAAGTTTGCTCTGGAGTTTGGGGCTGTGCAGGTGTTTTGGAGCAGGGAGTCAGGGCAGGTCATTCCAGGAGCTGCTCCTTGGCCTGCACAGCAGGGGGAGAGCCAGGAATAGCAGTGCAGTGGGTAATGAATGGGATTAACTCCTGCTGTGTCAGGAGGGAGCCTTTCCTCTCCAGGCTTTGATATGTGGGGACTGAAACCACCCAAAGTGCTGACTCATCACTTGATAAGCTCTTCAGGGCTGGAATAAGCTGGAATTGCCTTATCAGAAAAGCCAGGCTGTCTTTGGAGCCTTGGGGCTGATATTCCTCTAAAATCCCAGCCTTTCCATGTCCCTCAGCACAGGAAGAGCTGCCTGTCCAAGCTTTCCCACATTGCAGGGATCCAGGGCCCAGCTGAGGGGAGTTCAGAGCTGACAGAGCCCTTCCCTCCCCTGATCCCGTGGGATGTCAGGGCTGACATTCCCTGCAGGGTTCTCCAGGAGGTTCCAGCCCCAGCTCCAGTGCAGCACTTGGATAACCCTGGAGAGGGAGGCTGTGCTTCCAGTGAAACCAGTGAAAACCAGTGCCCAGCGTGGCCAGTCTGAAACCTCCTGGGGATCTGTGTGATCACGGGGCAGAGCAGTGACTTAAAATCCATGCAGGAGTGGCAGAGCTCAGTTCCCTGGTGCTGGCTGGGCCCTGGGCTCTGCAGAGCCTCAGGCTCCTCCTGTGAGCTGTGCTGGTTCCTGTGAGCTCTGCTGGCTCCTGTGAGCTCTGCTGGCTCCTGTGAGCTCTGCTGGCTCCTGTGAGCTCTGCTGGCTCCTGCTGCTCTCAGCCACCCCAAACTCCTGAGCTGCAGCTCCTGTGCAGATCCCTGGGATCCCAAACTGGGGGGAACAGGCTGAGACAAATCCCTGGCACTTGGGAAGGGAGCAGGAGGGATGACAGGAATGGTGACACACCAGAGGGGCTGGCAGCAGCAAAGCTGTCAGGGCACAGCTGCCCCAGGAGGTGACAGGGGACATCCTCTGGGATGGCTCCAGGACATGGGATGGCTCCAGGACATGGGATGGCTCCAGGACATGGGGTGGCTCCAGGACATGGGGTGGCTCCAGGACATGGGATGGCTCCAGGACATGGGGTGGCTCCAGGACATGGGGTGGCTCCTGCCTGCTCCATTCCTTTGGGGAGAGCAGTCAGGCCCCTCAAACCGGCCACCTTCAACATCTGCTGTGGCATTCCCAAACTGGTGGCTT
>NC_031772.1:19030402-19038757 GCF_001522545.3 Parus major
TTTCCCTGGATCCTGCTTTTTGAGGCTCCTGTTTTTTGAGGCTCCTGTTTTTGCTGGATCCTGGTTTTTGATACTCCTGTTTCCCTGGATCCTGCTTTTTGAGGCTCCTGTTTTTTTCCCTGGATCCTGGTTTTTGAGGCTCCTGTTTCCCTGGATCCTGGTTTTTGAGGCTCCTGTTTCCCTGGATCCTGCTTTTTGAGGCTCCTGTTTTTGCTGGATCCTGGTTTTTGAGGCTCCTGTTTCCCTGGATCCTGCTTTTTGAGGCTCCTGTTTTTGCTGGATCCTGGTTTTTGAGGCTCCTGTTTCCTCTGTTGCAGAAATACCACTCGGAGAGCAAGGGCCCAGACCAGGTGGTGGAGACACAAGCCCAGATTGATGAACTCAAAGGGATCATGGTCCGGAACATAGGTACTGCTTCCCTTGGGAAATGCTCCCTGCAGCTGCTTTTCTTTTGGGTTTGGGTTTGACCATTCCAGGTAGAGGGTGAGATCTGGAATTGATCAGAATTCAGTCCCAAAATGCAGCCTGGTTGATGTGAGGCTGTTCCCTAAGTCCCTGCTCCTCCCAGGAGGGCTGGAAGCTGCAGCCAGGAGCTCCTGGCCTGGGGTTGGGTGTTGGGAACAGCTTTTTGCCCTGGGATTTCACCTTCAGAGCTGGATTTTTGTCTCTTTCTCCAGACCTTGTGGCACAAAGAGGAGAGAAGCTGGAGCTGCTGATTGATAAAACAGAGAATCTGGTGGATTCGGTGAGTCTGGGGAAATCCCTGGGTTGCTGCACCAGGGAGCAGCGAGGTGGGAGCAGCACCTGGAGACACTGAAAGGGACACAGAAGCTCTGAGACCTGCAGGGAATCCTTCCCCCTCCTTCAGGCTGTTTCCCAGGCTGGGAAAGGTCCAGCTTCCCCCTGCTCCCTGTGCCAAACCAGCCAGGGGTGACACATCCCTGACCTCATCCCTCGTGCCCAAGGTGGGGAAAACCCTCTCGTTATCTGCAGTGATGGGAGAGACAAAAATCTCAATTTACACTTCCCTGGCAGCCTGGGCTGAAGGCAGCTGGATGCAAAAAAGTGGAAAATGTGCATCTGTGGAGTTGTTCTGATACCAGCAGGGAAAGTGTGGCTGATTTAAAATTAAAAAAAAAGCTGAGTTGTTGCATCTAAATAATCCTTGAAGACTCTGGAGCTTCTTGGAGCGTTTCTGAGGAAGTGAAGACTTAAAAAAAACCCCAAATAATGTAATTATAAAGCACAGTTATCTAGCAAAGTGCTGTGCCCTCTGGAAGCTTTTTGTCTTTCCTTTGGGAATCCCTGGTCCTGGCTCAGCATCCTCCTCTGCAGCATCCTGGCTTGGTGCCCAGCTCCTGTGGCATCCAGTCCTCGGGCTGGGGCAGTGCCAGGAGCTCCTGTGGGGGGATCCAAACATCCCTGAGCTGGCCCAAAGCCCTCCTGCTTTGCAGGGGCAGCAGAGATGCCTGGAGCTGATCCAGCAGGGATGGAGCTTGGCCTGGAGCTCCCAGGTGTTCAAACCTGTCCCCAGGTGGTGAAAGCTCAGGTAAAGCTTTAGGGAAAGGGACTGGAATTCCTTCAGCAGCTCATGCAGGACCTGTCCCAGGGAGTGGTGGCTTTTGGAAAGGGATGGAATATCCTTCAGAGGGAATGTCCCATGAGGGAGCATCCCTGGAGATCCAGGGCTGGCGTTGCCCACCTTGGGATGGGCTCTGAGGCAGAGCTGCAGCTCCCAGGGATGTGGCTCCTGCCTGCTGCAGCCTCCTGGAGGGTGATCTGTAGGAAAAGCTGGCACAGCTGGGATGAGCAGCTGGAATGGCTGGTTCCAGGGGCAGGGACATCCTGCCTGAGCTGTGTGGGCCATGGCAGTGGGAATGGCTGTGCTGACCCGGCCTGGGGGTGTCTGGGGGCATTTGGTGCCCAGCCCTATTTTGAATGTGTGGAATTGCAGGGTAAGAGGGATGGGACAAGCAAAAGCTTTCCAAAACAGCTGTGGCTGCCCCTGGCAGTGCCCAAGGCCAGGCTGGAGCAGCCTGGGACAGTGCAAGGTGTCCCTGCCATGGCAGGGGTGGCTCTGGATGAGCTTTGGGTCCCTTCCAACCCAAACCATCCTGGGATTTTCCTTGTTCTCTCTTGCAGTCAGTCACTTTCAAAACCACCAGCAGGAACCTTGCCCGAGCCATGTGTATGAAGAACCTCAAGCTCACCATCGTCATCATCATCGTGTCCATTGTAAGTGTGGAGCCTGGAGCTGCTGGAAAGCCCTGGAAACACCAAACCCCCGTGGCTGTCCTGGGATCTGTGTGTGCCCAGCTCTGCCTGGAGGCCACTGGGTCTCCTGGTGTGAGGAGAGGGTGAAGGGCCTGGACAGTCAGAGCAGCTCAGCCTGGAGAAGAGGAGCTCAGGGGGGACCTTGTGGCTCTACAGGAGGTTGTGATGAGATGGGGAAATGGGCTCAGGTTGGATATTTTAGGAAAAGTTCCTTCCCTGACAGAGAGATGAAGGCCAGGGCAGTGCTGGGGTCACCGTGGAGGTGTTCAGAAGAGGGGTGGATGTGGCTCTTTGTGGATGGTTTAATGGATGTGGGGGGATTTGATGGACTCGATGCTCGTGCAGGTCCTTTCCAACCTTTGTGACCCTCTGAGAGGAGGTGGGAGCACCATGTCCAGGAGCTGCCCCTGCTTGCCCCAGCAGCAGCTGAGGTGCCCTGCTGGAGCTGGGGTGGCCTTTTAGTCCTGCTGGGATCTCGTTCTGAGACTCTCAAGTTGCTTTTTTTGGTTTTGACCTGTCAGGACTGCGGATGGAGCAGCTGCAGGGTCAGGGTGGGAAGCACTTTGTCACCTCCATGGGGACAGGTCTCAGCTGCAGGGGTGTGGAGGGACAGGAGGGTGTTACCCAGGTTCTTCAAGGCTTTGACCATCTGGGGTTTCCAGGGAATCCCTAATTCCCTGTGCATTCCCGTTTTCCCTCCCCAGGTGATCCTGTACATCATCCTGTCGGCCGTGTGTGGCGGGCTGGCCTGGCCCAGCTGCGTGCAGAAGTAGCTGGAGCTGGAGCTGCTCACCAGGAGATGAGGCAGAGCGTGGAGAAGGAACCTCCAGAGTGACTCCTGCCCGTCACCACTGCCACCTTCCACCTCCCATCCCTCCAGGACTTCAGACTGTTTGCCTTATCACCCAGACAGACCCAGCTGGGCCCAAGAGTGGGCTGGGTTAATTACTTGAAAGGATTTTTGTGTTCCTTTTGCTGTCCCAATGCCACCCCTCCGGAGGGTTCTGTGCACGCTGGCCCCGTGTGGCCTCCCCTGGGTGGGGACAGGAGTGGCTGCAGCTGTCCCACCTGGGATGGAGCTGCCCCACAGAGGAGGTTCAGGGTGGGCTGAGCCAAACTAACGGGGTCAGGTGAGTTTGGGGTCCCACACAGCTTCTCCTGCACATCTGGCCACATCTGGTGGCTCGCAGTGCTGCAGCACGGGGAGGTCACGGTGTCACCCAGGTAGGAACAGTGGGGCTGGGCTTTGTGCACTTGCTGCTGCTGGGGACATCTCCCTGTTGCTGCAGTGACCCTGCAGGCAGGAGGGGGTGTGGGGTCACCTCAGCGTGTGCAATGGCTGCCTCTTCATCCTCACTTCTCCCTCATCTCCCCCTGGGCTGAACAGACCCAGCAGAGGGGATGGTCCCACACGGTTCAGAACCTGCTTTCTCACAGATGATTTCTCCTGCTCTTCTTTGGAGGGTGGACTGCAATGAATAGAATTCTGGCACTGGCTACGGTGGATTTGGGGCCAGTCTGGCTTGCTGAGGTGTCAGGGAGCTGCTGCTTGTGCTTCTCCTGGAAGGTGTGCACTGGAACTGGAGGGCAGAGGAGGCTGGAGCTGGTGGCCAGTGACTTTCTCCGAGGTCTGAAGGAGAAAGGCTCTGCCAGAGGATAAACCTTCTCCTCTGGGAGGATTTCAGACCAAACCCGAGGCTGGTAACCAAATGCAGGCTCAGGGGTGCTGTTTCTGTGCCAGCTGCACATCTCCAGGCCAGGCCTGGCTGAGGAGCTGCAGCTGCTGGGGCCTGGCTGAGGGATGGGGACACCTCTGTCCTGGAGCTGATGGGCTCCTTTCCCAGGGAAAAAATGGAAACACCCTTCAGGGGGAAAGGAATCTGCTTTTGGCCCAGGGGTGGAAGGGGAGGTTTCTTTTGGTGCCTGAGCTGGAGCACGAAGTTGGTGCCAGGAGGTGACACTGGCGGGTGGGGACGTGGCACTGGCCATGGAGCTCCCCAGCAGGGCCAGCTGAAGAGTTCCCCTACAAACAGTGACTCCTTTGGATTTGTCTTCTGCTGGGCTGAAGTTTCACCGAGGGTGATTGGATTTGATCTCCACCAAGTGCCAGTGGCCACTGGCAGCTGCTTCTTTCTGTTCTGAATGTAAAGCTTGGAGCCCCCTCCCTGCAGCTCCTGCAGCCCCAGGTCCAGCTGTGCATGTTTTAGGGATTGTGCTGTTACCATGTTCATTTGGATGATTTCTTGTCTTATGTACAAATAATTTTTAAAAGAAAATCCTTCCTTTCCTTCTCGAGGATGCACTGAGGCATTAGGATAAAAAAGCATTACCTTGATTTCAATAAAATTCCTGTACAGAAAAGCAGAGTTCTGTAGTTTTGTGGAAAACCTACCTTGGGAATGCTGTGTGCAGAGGGAGGTTTGGGAAACAGGCTTATGCTTCAGGGTGAGAGTTGGATTTCCTCTTGGACTTGCAGGAACTGTTGGAGTTGTTATCTCAGATTGAGGCAAAGCTGCAGTTTAACAGCATCAGCCAGGGTTTGGGATGATGGAGAACAGTGGGAGCTGAAGGGAGATCACTTGGTGTGAGAACAGCCCAGAAAAATGAAAGGATAAAATTAAATAACAGCTGCTGAGTGTGATGGCTCTGACAGAGCTGTGCTGTGCTCCCTGCTGAGGGGGAACAGCCTCTCCCAAGTGCCTGCCAGCGTCAGGATTGTACTGGAAACGCCTGGGAATCCCAGCAGAATCCAACCTCAGCACCTTCCTGCTGCTCTGCTCAGCCTGGAAAACCACAGAAACAACCCCAGCTGCCCCAGAGGCTTTAACTGGGGTGTAGCCTCCAGCTCGCTCACATCTGACTCTTTCAGGCAGTTTGTGTTCTTTACCTGCTGTTAAATATCCAGAAAGAGCAGCAGCTCTTGGCTCAGGTGGGCAGAGAAAGGCAGAGCCTGGGAAATCCCCTTTGGAACACAGGAAAGTGGAGAAGGCTCCAGTAACACAGAAATCAGATGTTGCTGCTCTTTCACCTTTCAGTGTCCTGGGAGGAGCAGGGTGAGAGGGTCCAGCTGTGCCAGCAGGGAGAGGGCTCAGAAAAGCAAGTTCTGCACCAGGGGAGAGCCTCAGCAGGGCAGTGCTGGGACCCCACTGAGCTCCATCAGGGTGGGAGAAGCCTCTGAACTCAACTGTGTCCCTCTGGGGAGGGGGTGAGAGCCAGGGACGGAGCAGCAGCTCCAGCTGAGCCCCCTGGGCCCCTTCCCTGTCCTGTGGGTGCTCTGGTGCCAGCCCTGGCCCAGGAACACTCCTGGCCCCTCACTGCAGGGCCAGCTCTCTCCCTCTGTCCCTGGCTCACAAGAGATCTCTGCAGAGCAGGAACTGCCCCTGTGCTGCTCCCTGGCTCTGGCCACGGCTGGATGTTTCAGAAATAACACACACTGACTGCTGGGGATTTCTGACCTCCTAACACCCACCTTGTCCTTCTGACCTGCGAGGAATTAAAGGTGAATCTCACTCCTTGCATCCTACCAGACTTTACTGGAGCCCTGGCAGAGCTTTTTTCTGTCAGGAGAGGCCCCCAAAACTCACTGTGGGAATAAAGCAGATCTATTTCAGCACCATAACATTTTATTAAACTACACTATCAAAGTCACATTGATGGCAGGGAGAACATTGCTATCAGTGCATATTTCCTGGACTAAGACTGTATTTGGAGCATCCAGCACTTGCTGAGGAAAAGGACACTGGAACAGAATCCTTAAGAGACGGTAGAAAACTTCTACAAAAGTCAGGGCAGTTGGGAACCAGCTGAGAGCTCCAACACTTCAAGACAAAGTGTGAGGGAAGGTGATTTTTAAAAAGTTTACTCATAAGTGTGTTGAACTCACTCAGCTGAGGTTAAGAAGGTGCTGGTGCCCAGCAGTTTTTGACTGGCATCCCCGTCCCTGCCTGTTCACACCCCACACAAATATTGTGTACTGCTCCTCGTGACCTGTGCTGACACCTGGATACAACAGCTCAGAGTGTTCTACAGTTATAAAAACCTGCTGCAGCTCTAGAACAAACAATAAAAAGTAGCAGAAATACATTCTATACAGAAGTAAAAAAAAAAAAAAAACAAACCAAAAAAACCAAAAAAACCAAACCCAGTTGAATTCCAGACAAATATTAGAGTACATCAGGTTGGGTTTAGAAAGTCTCACCTCTAACACCTATGTCACTATTTCTACTCTCCACGAGCTCTGCCACAGCTCAGAGCTGCTTCTGGCACAGAGAGGACACCCCCAGCTCTGCAGCACCCCTGGGAGGGGATGGTGACACCTTCCCCAGGGCTGCAGCTGGGCTGGGGATGAAATAAGGCTTTTCCAGGCTTCCTGGGAAGACTCAGGGTTCGGTGAAGGCTGGGAGCTGTGTGTCCCAGCCCTGGCAGAGCAGAGGGAGGTGTGGAGAGCACGGGGTGAGGGATATGTACAGCAGTCTGCAGGGACAGGGGCGCAGGGCCTTTCCCAGGGAGGTCATGCCCAGCCAGCTGGGATCTGCTCCACAAAGCTCTTGTGGGGAGTCAGTAGCACCCATCCTTCCAGGAGTCGTCCTCGGGGGTCTGTGCTGCCTGGAGGAACCTGGGGGGACAGAACAGCACCTCAGGGACAGCTCCAGCCAAAGCCCTGCAGTGCACACAGGTTTGGGTTAGCTACATCTCCCTGCCATGGCTGCAGAGCTGCTGTCACACCAGCAACACCAATTTGAGGCACTTTAAGGAAATTCAGTGGCTGTTACTGGATGCTTAAACACTGATATCTGCCAAAGTAACACTGCTGGGACTTCAGCCCATGACTGGGTTTAAGAGAAATATTTTTCCATGCAAACATAACTGAAGACATGAAAAATAATCAGGTAAGTAGAGCACTGATATAAATTAGGAGATCAGAAATTCCCTTTTTCATGTTTTTAAAGTAAGTAGATGCATTTCAATGTATGGCTCCAACGGGAGATTAAAGATCATCAAGCACTGGTTGCTTATTAGTCTGTTATCAGTGATATCATAATAACAAATCTGAATCAACTTCATTTCCCTCCATCAGGAAAGTCTGAACTGTAGCGCAGCAGCTGTTAAAAAACCAGCCACAAGAATAAAATCTGAGTGTTGTGACAGCACTCCCTGTGCTCTGCTGTCCCCCTGCTGCTGCATGCAGCTCCTGCAGTGGCCAGCTTTGAATCCCCACTCACCTCCTGGACGGGGCCGTTGCCTTTCCCTTGGCCACGGCCACCCCTGCCACGGCCGGCCGCGCCTTCAGGGCAGAGCCTTTGCCCACGGTCACCACGCTGCTGCTCCTGGAAGTGCAACTGCTGCCGGGAGAGCCCGTGTGGAGCTGGGGCTTGCGGGCCGGGGGCACGGGAGCCGTGTAGCCGCAGGGCTTCCCCACCTGCCTGCCGGCCAGCAGGGAGCCGGCTCCCGAGGCCGCCTTGCCGGGCTGGCGCGCCGTGAGCGGGGACTGCCCCGAGGGATACCTGAGCTTGCTGGGAGTCAGACCTGCAGGGATGGACAGCAGAGCGCCTCTGAGGGCTGGCTAAAGGGAGAAGGGGATGGAGGCGTGTGGGAGGTGTGGCACTGACCTGCTGACCGCTGCTGAGTCCTGGGAATGCGGCTGCTGGGCACCTGCAGGTCGGACTCCAGGCTGCGGCTGCTGCGCACGGCCTCGAGCGTGCGGAGGCTGCTGCGGGCCAGGTTGGGCATGCTGTGCCTCAGCTCCTCTGAAAGCAAACACAGCCTCAGCCCCCTGCTGCTGGCTTAAGGCTCTCTGCAAAAAGCCCTGCACTTAAAAGCAGTCTGCACCTGGTTCTGAGCTTCCAGTGAACAGCGAAATCACGGGACACGGAGGTTGGAAGGGACCCCCGAGATCATCCCATCACCCCAGCGGCACCACGATCACCCCTGAGCCACAGCCCCACAGCCACAGCCAGAGAGGGTGACCCCACCACCGCCCCACTGCACTTGTGTAGGGAAATAATTGTTTCTGACACATAACCTGCACCTCCCTGGTGCGGCTTGAGGCATCTCCTCTTCCCCTCGGGACATGGCAGAGCA
>NC_031772.1:19039282-19039841 GCF_001522545.3 Parus major
TCCCTCAGCCACTCCTGCTGCTCCAGCCCCATTCCCCCCTCTGGCCACACTCCAGCCCCTCAAAACGTCCTTTCTGTAGGGAGGGCTCAGAACTGCACACAGCACTCGAGGTGTGCCCAGCACAGGGGACAATCCCTGCCCCGCTCCTGTGGCCACCCTGCTCCATCCCTGCTCTCCATCCAGCACCTGCTCTCCATCCATCCATCCAGCACCCTGCTCTCCATCCATCCATCCAGCACCCTGCTCTCCATCCATCCATCCAGCACCTGCTCTCTCCATCCATCCAGCACCTGCTCTCCATCCATCCATCACCTGCTCTCTCCATCCATCCAGCACCCTGCTCTCCATCCATCCATCCAGCACCCTGCTCTCCATCCATCCATCCAGCACCCTGCTCTCCATCCATCCATCCATCCAGCACCCTGCTCTCCATCCATCCATCCATCCATCCAGCACCTGCTCTCCATCCATCCATCACCTGCTCTCCATCCATCCAGCACCTGCTCTCTCCATCCAGCACCTGCTCTCCATCCATCCAGCACCTGCTCTCTCCATCCAT
>NC_031772.1:19041216-19064490 GCF_001522545.3 Parus major
ATATAATTAAATATATTATAATTATATATAATATGTATAATTAATATAATTATATAATATGTAATATAATATATAATATATAATATAATATTATATATAATATAATTAATAGAATTAATTGAATTAATTATATTATAATTATATATAATATATAATTTATATAATGATAATATTATATTGTAATATATAATAATATAACAAATATATTATTAGGGTAATATAACAATTATATTATTTATATATTTATTATTATGAACATAATAATAAATATATAAATAATATAATATATAATAGAATAAAGTATATATAATTAAATATATATAATAAAATATATAATATAACGA
The DNA here is from genome assembly GCF_001522545.3 of Parus major. Lineage (NCBI taxonomy): Eukaryota > Metazoa > Chordata > Aves > Passeriformes > Paridae > Parus > Parus major. The sequence goes on from NC_031772.1 coordinate 19,041,561, forward strand.
ACTGTTAGCATAAAAATAAACCCATCCTTTTACATCATTCATTTATTAACTAGTGAACCTTTAAAAGCCCCTTGTCACCTCCAGTCCTGTAACGGTACCACCTAGTACACAGAGCAAACCCGCTCTCCGTCCTCCCTGAAGCTGTAAAGGAGGGCACAGTAAGGCACGTTTTGCACCGAGATGTCCCCCCCGAGCTCGGCATCCGTGCGGCGGTGCCGGGGCTGCCTTACCTTCGCTGTTGGCGTACTTGAGGCGCTGCTGCCCGGGGCTGTGCAGCGCCCGGCGCGGGGCCCGCAGCCGCGCCCGGCCCAGCTCGGCTCCCGACGGGGACTGGCAGCGCGGAGAGCCCCGCGGGGACGGCGAGTAGCGCTGGGCGCTGCGCAGCGACACGGAGCACTCGCAGTCATCCTCGTCCTCCAGGCTGTAGGTGTCGAACTCCTGGTCGCTGTAGGTGCCGCGGCGCAGGGAGTGCAGCGAGGCGCTGGAGCTGCGCCGGGACACGGAGGCCGAGCTGGAGGCGCAGTCCTGCCGCAGGCCTGGGGACACGCGGGGGACACGGGCAGCGAGGCGACAGCCGGGACAAAGGGAGCCGAGTGTGCACACCGGAGGGAGGGTCAGGGTAACGCCTGTCCCCTCGAATTCCGGCAGCTGGGACAGCATCACCTGCTCAGCGCTGCTTAATTACGGCACTGCTTAATTAACGTATGCAGGGGACGCTCCCTAATCCCACCTGAGATTGTGGACACTGCCATCAAGCTCCAGCGGGTTAAGTAGGTATAGCAGTCTAATTTACAGGTATGGGAGTCTCATCTGCAGGTTAAATCTTTTAACTTTAATTAAGTTTAATTCCTTAACCCAGCAGCATTTCAAAGTTGGAAATGAATATTTCAAGCCTGCCTTCCCTTGAAAGCACCCCTGCCTGGGTGGCACCTGGGTTATCTACAGTTGCTCACCAGCCTATGCCTTTATTGAAGTTTTCCTGCTTGACAATATATAAACAACTTAAAAAAACAAAGCAAATAAAGCTCCAACACCCCTAAACAAACACACACAAAACTCACTCTCTTCCTGCAGCCGTGCCATGACCTGGACATCGGTGAGGTCCTGCAGTTTGTAGCCCATGGAGATGGAGTCATCCGAGGTGCTCAGCTCGCTGTCCACCGAGGACTGGGAGCTCAGGGCCGAGTGCATGCTCAGGTACCCTGGGGAGAGGGACACAAACCCTGTCAGACACCCACAAACCCAGCAGGAACAGCAGGGATCTCTCCCAGGAACTCAGCAGGTCCAGCTGTGAGAAGTAAGGATTTGGAAATTCCAATGCTCAGGTTTTAACCTGTGGTTCTCAGGTGCTTTTCAAACAAGGAATGTGAGGCTGACTGGCAGGAAGCAGCTTGGTCAGTGCCCATGTAAGAAATACATTTTTCACCTGAACTTCACACCTGTGTTTTCCATGTCAGCAGTTACTTCTCTCTTCCAAGCTGGCTGAAGAAATAATGTTGGGAACCTGCTGCTTTTCCCTGCCTGGCTGGGTTTGATCACAGTTTGAAAAGGCTGCTCAATTTTGCTGGGAAATGGTTTATTTTAACATCACTGTTGAGTATTCAGGAGGTGCCCTGCCTTCAAATCTTCTCAGAACATGGCAGGAAAACTACAGTGAGCTTCAGGATGCTTAAATTTAAATAACACAGTGAGAGAAGTGTGGCTGTACCTTCAAGGTGCATCTGGGTGTATGCTCCACAAATACACACTCCAAGTCAAGATATTCCACAATAAAATCCCATTTCTTTCCTCCTGGTGTCAGGAAAAGAGTGTAAGAGTTGAAATAAATCCATCCTGAGCAGGGCTTGCACCTGTAGGATGTGGTGTCGTGAACAAGCACAGGTTTCCTGCTCTAATTAACAGCACCCTCAGCACTGATTAAAAATCCAGCTGGAGACCAGCTTTCTAAAAGGCAAAACTTTGTTTAGTTTGGCTGTTGCATTTCAAACTGCAGGTCTAGTTAAAAATAGGCAAGGAGGGGGAAAAAAAGCTCCTTATTCCATCAGTGAAGCTGAGCTGGTGATTGTTTCCAAACAGAAACCACACCTGGGTTTTGTCAGAGGGGTTGGTTTGGATTTCAAGGGAAGTTATTTAAACATTTTCCATTTGAAGGGTAGGAAAGCTGTTTTTTCTTGGAAATAAAATAAGATTTGAGTCAGTCAGGTTGACAGGAAACTTTAAACTCAAGTTAGTGCTTGCACAAGGCACGGGGAAGAGGCACCTGAGGTGAACTCGAACTCTTCATGCTCTGAAAGGACAGAGCCTGTCCTGGCCTGGCCCTTTAACCTTTTTAACATTTGCAGTGTGAACCTTCCAGAAGCCAGAGACACTCTGGCTTTACTCATCAGGAGCTGTTTCTGAGTGAAAAGGTGCTCAGACACCTGGACTGCCCCCCAGTCTCCTGTGAAAAACAAGAAATTGCCTCAGAGATGTTTCCTTGCAGAGCTCAGCTGGTAAAAACCCTCAGTCCTACGTGCATCCTTTTGTTTGCAAAACGGAGATAAGTGTTAATTTCTATTTATAGCAGAGAACCAGACCTCAAGAACAAACCTGCACCTGTGAAAAAAGCCACAGGCAACACTTCTCCTTTTTTTAGAGGGGGGAAAAAAGTTCATTTACCATCTAGTTTGGAGGTAGGGACTGTTAAACATGCAAAGTAGGCTTTAGCTATTTCCACGCAGAACAAACAAATAAGGAAGAGTCCTTTGATAAGGGAGCCAAGAGGCAAAGCCTTTGTGCTGGGAACAGCAGGAGCTGCAGCAAGGATAAGAAATGGAGCTCCTGGAAGGCTCTTCCTGGCTCCTCAGGCACAGGGAGGCTCCAGGCCAAAGCATTTTGGAGCAGCTTCATTATCAGGATGGAACAAGAGCTGTGGCTGAGCTGCCTCCAAGGTAGGAATCTTCCTCCACACACAATCAAGGCTGAAGGAAAACTTCTGGTGTTTTGTTTTAGCTGCCCACTCAGGCAATTGAAGGCTTTATTCTGGAGACTTTGGCAGTTTTCTGTTCTCTGTATTAATCAATATTCCCAAAGAAACCTTCCCCAGAAAACCAAACCCATGTCACTCTGTAAAGACATCTACAGTTTACAACCTTATTCAAGAGTAATATATTTTTGCCCCAACAGCTGTTTTCTATTTTCAGCCACTTAAAATTAGTACAATTCATAAATATATATATATAGAGAGAGAAAGTAGAGAAACCCAAACCAAGAAGTAACTACAGGACATTTAGAATGCAAGGAGGCTTTCCCCCACACAAATGAAGCCTGGGTGAGGAAGGGAGCAAACAAAAAGGGGCAAACACCACGAGTGGCCATGAGAACTTTTCCCTGTGCCAATTCCTAACCCTCCTTGCATTTTAAAGAGCCCAGAGCTGCAGTGCCATGCCATACCTGAGCTGCCACAGGTTAGTAGTGCTTTGTTAGTCGATTTGAGGTGCCCAGGAGAGTTTAGTGCATTGCTACAGGAGCCTGCCTCGGAATTCAGGTTATGTGCGCTGGGAGATGCCAGGGGGCTGCAATACAGGTTTTTCCATCTACTGGCTAGAAGGAAAAAATACAAAAAAAGCCACAAAGGTTAGCAAATTAATTTGGAAACAGAGAGCAAGATCAAGAACAAGATAGAGAGGTATCAAACAGGGTTAAATTCTGCAGCAGAGGTACTTGGTGGTACCAGTGCCCAGTCCCCCACTCGTGTCCTTTAACTGGCTTTGTCCCTTCTGGAGAATTCCAAGAGTAAATCCTGACAAGTCACACATTTCACAAAGTTCCAGTGCTGGGCTTCCCAGATGATTATTTCCATCAGTTATCTGCCACTTCTACACCCCTTCATCTTAGAGAACTCACTGAACTTTGTTACATGTGTGTTGTTCTGAGTTTTTATGATGGAACCAAGACAGTATTAAACCACAGAAATGATGCCAATCCGATATAAAAACCAACTCTTTGTATTAAATTTGTTCAGCTCATACACACTCACATGTTCACAAATGAACCAAAATAAGGCAGGTGGCAAAACCAAGTGCCCCATCCTCACTGGAGGTGGAATGAGCAGCTACAACACTGAGGAAATTACTCACACCACGATCTGGAGGTACTCAAGGGGCTGCTGAACTGCCCACGGAACTCAGTTCCCCCTGCTGTGAGAAGATCAGCTAAGAAAATAATGAAGATTCACCGTATTCATGGGGTTTTTTTTATTTCTCCCACAAATATTACCAGGTCAGACTAAGTACAACTGAAGCCCGAAACATTTCAGAGAGAAGAGAGGTAAGCAAACAGATTTCATTCACATTTCGAAGCACAGATGGTTTATGAAAGCAAATGAAGTTTGTTCTCAAAGTCTATTCAGTTATCTCTAATCAGGAATGCCAAGGTTAAACCCAAGAGAAGCCTGAGATCTCAAGCAGTGCCAAACAGTGTCAGAATGAAAACTAAAACCACCCCAAAGCAGTGACCTCAGACTCCAGAGCACAGGGCTCAAACTGCTGGTTAAACTGAAATCAGAATTCTTGCATTCCCATGGAGACAAACCCAGGCACCACAAACCCTCAGACACCAGCGTGGGGACCCAGCTGGGGATGGATTCCAGCAGCTCAGGGATATCCCTGAGCTTCCAAACATTGATTTTCTCAGAAATGGCACTTTTTCAAACACAGCTTTTGTGTCTGGAGCTTCCCAAATCCAGCTGGACAGAGGAGACTGCAGCACATCTCGAGGATTTAGGGAACACCCAGCACCAGGAGCTCCTCTCCACAAAGAAGCTGCAAGAACAGTTTTCCATGCTTCTCTCCCCGCTCCCCAGCAATCACTTTTTTTTCCTCTACACCTTTCTTACATTTAAAAATGTTTAAATATTAACCAAACTTAAAAAATTCAAGAGCCTGACAACACTGAGCTGGCTTTTGCTGTTCAGAATGAGATTTGCAGAGGCTGCAGCTGCCCTACCTTGGTCCAGCCTGTTGATGAGGGTTCTGCAGGCAGCCTCAATCTCGGGGCTGGGATTGTCCAGCACCTGCCGGCACCACTTCAGAGGAGAGGCTGTTTTCTCATCCATGGATTTCCTTGGAGACACATACAGCCTTTGCAAGGATTCAAAGGAGACAGGAAGAAATGCTTGTTAATTCAAAGCATACAGCTACCAAAGTGGAATTTGCTAGAGTGTAGCCATCAGGAACCGACAGTTACCTAAATTTAAAAATTCAAGTTTAAATTGTGTATTATGACTCAGGAAGAAAGATTACTGCCACAACAGGAAAATTCAGTGGCTTCACACAGAAACCCACAGCTCTGCAAGGCAAGGTGCTGGAAATGAAGTTGTTGGAATACTCACCTGTCTCTCTCCACTCCCCTCTCCCAAAAAAAGCCCCCTCAGAGGCAGTGAGGGTGTGAGGTGCCCCTAACTCGAGCTGCAGGGTGATCTCCTTCCAGGAGTTGTCACTTTTGTTTCAAACCCTCTGGATGTTGCACCTGTTCAGCACCGCTGTGTCCTCACAGCAGCTCTGAGACACCCAAAGGTGCACTCCCAGATTCCATAAAGCCTTTCACTGGAGGATTCAGACATTCCCAGACTGGCAGAAGTCTGGCTGTGCCTTATTTCCCTGTAATGTCAGAAAAATTCTCCTCCAGCCAAAGTGTCTGCCACATCTCTGACACCTCCATTGCTCTGCATGGACACCCAGGATTAGCCTTATGGATAGACAGATTTAATCATCTTAAACTCCTGGATTATTTACAAGGGATTGGGTGTAAAGCAGCATCTCCACCAGATTTCCAAAGCAGAACATTCCTCTGAGGAGAGGTCAAAGCTGGAAGAGCCTTTGATCTAAAAGCAACTTGAGAATTTTATTTACACATCCCACATTTGTATTTTTTAAAAGCTAAAATCAGTTCCGTTTTTTTAATGTTTTTGCTGTTCAGCAACACATTCAAAACTTGTAAGAGGAAAGAAGAATCTGAACCTTGCACATCCAAACGTGAAACTGTTTTTAATTCCCACACATCACTTGGAGAACACCCTGGTGCAGAAGGCAGTGAGACCTTGACCTAGATCAGGAACCTGATGGTCTTTAGGGTCCCTCCCAGCCCAAATCCTCCTGGGATTCTGTGATTTGTGGAGAGCTGTCAGGTTCCCCCTCCCCTGAGGCTCTGCTGAGCTGCTGGCCCAGCCTTCAGCTGCTCCCTGTGCACCAGAGAAGCCCAGCAGGAGCTGTCCCATGCACACACTCACACAAGTGCTGCTTTCCCACCAGCACCTCCCTCTCCTGCTGCTCCTTCACCTCAGGAGCTGCTCACAGGTGACAAAGAACCCTCCTGGCCACCACCAAACCACCCACAGCCACACCTGAGCGTTTATGGTGCTCCCAAAACTGATGTATCCAGAGGATTCCACCCTCACCAGGCCAAAATCCAACATTTAATCATCAATTGGCCACGAGGGTGGAGTTAAGATTTCAAGGGATGTCTGCCTGGGTTGCCTCCTCCTCTCTCCCAGCTTTTGCCACTCCTGCAGCAAGGAACACTGAGCCTTTCTGCTCCAGATACTCATTCTCTCACAGCCAGCTCAGATCCAACCCAGAAAATACTGATTTCCACAACAAATCAGCAGGAATGTCAGTCATTATCCCATTCATCCCTGAAAATAGGTTTAAAATACACAGAAACACTGTGGGACTCTCACTGTGTTACTCTGGCTGTAACACCAACACCCGGCCAAGACACAACATAAACAAGAGCTGGGATATTTAAAATATTGTACAGGTCTGCCTGACCTACTGCCCTGGCTCCTGTCCTGGATCCAGGCAGGGATAACATGGAATGCAGAAAGCAGAATTTCTGCATTCAGCAGCTCTCAAAATACTGTTTGTTACCTGGAGAAAGACATTATTCCCAATTTTCTGCCTCCTGACTTCCCAGCCCTGCCTCTGGCCAGAGCCCTCTTTTTCAGGGAACAGACTCAGCCTCTTTAGTCACAACTCACACACCTTCTCCCCACCGAGCTTTACACAAATCCACATGCAAATTAAAAAAATCCAAGTTTGTTTTTGACAAAATAAATGCTGAGGAATGAATGCAAATATTCCTGACTCTCCAAAGGTACCTCTCAGGGCAGACCCCCCAGCAAATCCTGCTGCGTTTCTGCACGGATAAATGAGCATTACAAGCACTCAAATCCAATCAAACCCAAGGAAGCACAGTGCTCCCTCTCCCTGGATTTATTGTACACTTCAGACCACAAAAGGAGCAGTAAAACCATCACACAAAAAAGAGGCCAACAGCCTCCTCAGGGCAGGTCAGGCTGCTCTGCACATATTCCAGGTTGAGGCAGAGAACCCTGCCTGCTCCAGCAGTTGTTCTGCCCAGCTCCTGCCGTGCTCCTCACCCTGATTTTTCCCCCAGGACCATCCCAGATGAGGATGGCAACCCTTGTTTGCTTGGCAGAGCCATTCCCACATGGAGCAGAGCTGTGGACTCCTCTGCATCAGAGGACTCTCATTTTTTTCTGCTGACGAGTCCTTTGGCAAGAGAAGCTCTCACAATTTCCCCAAACCCAATTAAGTGAACACAGCTCAATCCTTCAGAGCACTGACAAAAAAAATATAAAAAAAAAAGGAATTCTGGTTTGATTTCACAGCACCAGGGTTCCCATTTTCCTTCTGCAGGAGCTTTGGGGAGGGCTCAGCACCCTGACTTCTCCCAAGCTGCTGGCACAGCACTAAACTAAAAGCATCAGCCCCTCAAATATGTAAATGTGATTATTTCTCTGGACATATTAAGAGACAGAAATCCCCTTTTCCTAGGCTCAGCAAAGTCCAGTGACCAGTGTCACCCACCAGAGGCTGACTTAACCCAGCCTCACATCCAGGGAGCTAAAACAGCCTCACCTTGGAAAAAGGGAAGTGTGAAAAACTAAAAACTCTTGGCTTTGTTTAAAAACACTCTGAATTTTTTTTTTCTGGTACTTTCAGCCTCTGAGGCTGTTTGATTTGCCAGCTGAATCCCAGAAGCACTGGGAAAGCAGGAGCCAGCCCAGAGTCAGAGCTGAACAAAGCCCTGCTCAGGACCAAGCCTTACCCTGCGGTTCGTTCCTCTCCCTAAATGTCTCTGAATGTTTTCCTTTTGTCAAATTGCAAATAAAAATCGTTTATTTAGATACTTACAAGGCCTCATACAAAATGCACAAAGTAAACATTTGGGCAAATATTCCCAGTTTGATGTGTTGGGGGTTTGTTGTATAAATTATTAAATACGAATGAGGTTTTCTTCAGTTTTGGAGAGGAGGAAACCCTTCAACAATGAAATATCTTTAGTTTCTGCTTACTAATGTTTGTGTTCACCCTGTAAAACAGAGTATTTGGTGACAAACATCTCTGGGAAGGACCCAGTGCCACAAGGATTTTTCTTCCATTAAGTTGTAGCCATTCACAAATAAATTTGTGATACTCTCTGCACTTTATTCTGACATAATCCAGAGCACTAAAACCTAATTTAATTTTAACCTAAACTAATTGAAACTAAATTAAAAATAATTTTTTTATTTAAAAATAAAGGAATATTCCAGAGATGCTATTTCCCTTATGGAATCAATGTCACAGAAGGATTTACAGGAGTTAATGGCAACTATTGTTGAATTTTGAAATGCCTGCTTGAAAAAAAACCAAACCCAAACCCCAAGAATGCAGGAAACACAACAACTTTTCTCAACTTGCACAATGCACTGAGAAAAAGCATCCTCACCACTGAATAACAGATCACAGCAGTTCTGAGTGTGCAAGCCTGAGAATTTTAGATCCTGCTCATGCAGAGTATTTGCAGCAGAAATCTATAAATCACGAGAGCAGAATTCAGGCTGCAGAAGGCTCTAGAAGCAGTGTCAGGAAATGAAACTGAGCGTAAAGCAAAGCCCATTTCTGAAGACACAGCCTGGCTTTATTATCCATCTTCCAAAGCACTTGGCACCAGTGTCTGCAGCAGCTCCAAAAATGGCAAACACTGATTTTCAGTCCTTTGAGTTATACACAACAGAGCAAGGAGACCTCAAGTAGCTGTAAGTGTTTAGAACAATTCAGGTTTATGAGATACACCTCCTTCAAGTGCTAAAAGGCAGCTGAACTCCTCTCCAAAGCATGGATTTCAAACAGGTAATACATTCATTTTCCTTTCCTTTCCATATCAGACTTCAGAGAGCTGATTTTCAGATTTAGTACTCTGCTTGTGCTGTGCTAATCTCAAATCTAAACACTCCTGCTGAACAGAAATCCTAACACAGACGAGACTGGGGTAGAAAGCCACTGTGAAACAATATTATTCAGGTTCTGAAATGACAGAAACATAAAAGGAAAAAATGGGAAAAATCCTGTGGAGAACACTCCACACAAAAACACTCTGCTGTTAGCCCAAAGAGAGGTCAGAGCTTTATTCCTAAGAAATTGCAAAGAGAGGAAAAAATGACACTGCAAAGACTCTTTCTCATATCTGTTTAGGGACTAATCCTGCTGAACAAAACACCAAAAATCAGTCCCCAAGTGAGAGGAGCTCTAAAGCTCAGATGAAATGAATCTCCTGACCCAGGCAGCAGCCTGTGCAGTGCTCACAGGGCACTGGGGTGCAGCTGCAGAGGGGTGCTGGGTGTCCACAGCTCCTGCAGCAGCAGCACCAGGCTGCTCCCCACCTCTCTGGCACTGCCACAGAGCGATTTCCCTCATTTTACAGAAATGTAAAGAGCAGCAGCCACAGCCTGGAGCACTTCCCAAGGCCTCTGAAGCAATCCCCCCTCCCAGGCTGAGCTCTGCACGCGATGTCACCACCAGGCAGGTTCTGCTCCTCAGCTCAGCCGCAGAGGGAGGTGCTGGGGATGCTCCCACAGAGCTGCACTGGGGTTCTGGAGCAGCTCCTGGACCCACAGATTGTCACCCAGCCTGTGGCCACCTGCAGCCAGCACAAACCAGTCAGTCAGGAAAGGTTTGGAGAAGTCACTTGTGCATTATTTAATGCAACAGTGTTAAAAACACCTCACAAAATGACCAGTCTGAGAAAACAAGACCTTGCAAATTGCTATTTCTGAGCCGTGCAGATCTTGTCAGCAGCACCCTGTCGAAAGGAGAGATCACAGGGGAACTACAACCCAGCCTGTGAAGGGTTTAAATGAATTATACAGACACAGCCTGTAAGTAAAGCTCTCCCCCAGGTCAGAGGCACAAGGTGCTGCACTGGTAGAACTCCTGGATTTGTGCAGCATCATATCCTCTCCTGGTGGAACATCTCCAGAATTTCTCTCCCTGTCTCCGGTGACACAAGCAGCAATGATTTCCTCCAGTACACTGAATTAAAAGTCTTAAACATGAATACAGGAGAAGGTCACTGGTCACAGAGCTAAGGCTGAAAACTCACATTCCCAGAAACTCCCACACTGTCATCTCTGAGAGCAAACCACGCTCCTGCTCCCTGCAAACACCAGTTCAATGGCACCCCACTTGCTGTGCTGAGCACGGATTCAGGCAGGAGACAGCTCTGAGGTGAAGACAGCATGACCCAGTTTCAGTTGAGAGACTTTTGGGAATGAGAGCAGCAACTCAGGGATTCACCTGAGTGCCAGGGATTCCTTCTTCTCCTCACCCCATGGAAAAACCCCAGACTGACAAACACTGGGGAACACAAGCAGTGTAATGCCATCAGCAGCTGGTCTGTTCCCTGGGTAAGGGGGAATTTGGATAAAAGCCTTCCCAAAACAGCTGCCCTGTGCTGGAGTCCAAGGTGAGCATCACTAAGCTCCTCAGTGCCCAGTTCCATGGGATTGGTGTCCAGGATATTTACAATTTTGAGCAGCTATTTGAGAAAGGGAGCGGAGGGAGCAGTCAGAGGCCAGGCAGCCCAGGGCAGAGTTACAGCAGCTGGGAGTGGGCACTGCCTCGGGTTTCACACAGCTCAGTCACTGCAAACACAGCTCCAAAACACCACTCACAGCTGCTGGACCAGGGGAGCTGCACAGAAACTTCTGTGAGTTCCAGCTCAATGAAGAGGGGAATTCCAAAATACAGCAGGGATTGAGACTCCACCTGCACCTGCAGAGAACAGCAAGAAACCCTCTGACCACTCCATCCTTCTTCCAGGGAAGAAGGATGCACAATATTTTAGAAAGGATTGCAAATACACAATGCACTCAGCTATTCCCTTTGGATTTGCTCACTCCAGGCAGCCCTCAATTCCCCCCATCAGCAAAACCACCTTGTTAGAGCTGATCCTAAACTCACAGAGAATTAAGGGGCGTTTGTTGGGTTTCTTTGTTTGTTTTAAGAAAATCCTCCCTCCCCTCCAAGCAGTTTTCTGGTTCTTGCTGGGGGAAAGCACAAACACACGTGGGATGTGTTTATGGAGACGGTTTGGGATATTTGGCAATAAGCAGAGGCACTATTGATTGCACACAGGATTCACTCCCCGCTTTCAAAACAAGAAGCCACCACTAAAAGCAGCTTCTTGTTTCAGCAGGTTTGTTTGACAAGAGGAAACGGGAACAGATGGAAGTGATGCAGCACAATCAAAGATGATTTATGGGAACAGCACTTGCACAAGGGCTCAGGATCACCACCCTTACCCAGCTCCTCCTCAGGGAGCACAGGTTACCCTGTTCCAAACAAATCTAGCAAGGAAACAGAGGAAACAAACCCACAAGGATCCTGCAAGGTGCAGACTGAAGGGTACCTGGGAAAGAAATGTGTTACCAGCCACCAGCTGAAGGGAAGGTCAAAGAACTGAACTCCCAGGCACAGAATTTCTCCTGATTCCACTGGGCAGCATCCCCTGCCTGGGTGGATCTCAGCCTCTGAGACTCAACAGAATTTGAAGACTCTCCCCTGTCACAGGCTCTATAAATGTGAATATAAACCTGGCTGCTTTCATTAACCCAGAAATAATAAAGCCAGTCTTCCATATGCAATTTGTTAAATACATTCCCTTATTTATTTATAAGAAATCTGCTCAAAATGCTGGTTAGGAGTATTGAAAAGTTCCAGTGATCAAGTTAGAAGCAGTATTTGGATTTTAAAAGTGCACTTGCAAAGAAGAAAATATCGTGTTTTAAATATAACCTCAAATTCAGGCTGGAGCTGATGCCATGACCTCATTGAGCTCCACTCCATTAAGAAAAACTTAACCTTCCCTTCTAACAGCTAATGAATGTTTGGAGCTGAAGGTTTGGTTTGTGCTCAGCAGCCCTGTCCTGGCTGCCAGATTAATCTGGCTACACAAATTTGAAACCCAATTTGCAGAGCCCTGAGGCTTTTCCTCCCAGGTCTTACAAATTAACAACTCCGGGTAAAATCCCAAGTCCCAGCTATTGCAGGAGCTGGAATCAGACTCTAGCTTTACATTTCTCTTGCCCTTCCAAGGGCTGTTAATCTGCTGATTTACAAAACAAGCTCCAAACAAGGCTGCTGGTGGAGGGGAGAGTCCCAGAGAGTCGGGTCAGTTAAGGATTACATCATTGATCTGGTTCAGTTCATGTCTCTGAACAAAAGAGGTGCTTAACTGGAAAGGAACAGCCTTCAGGAGCTGGGAATGGCTTGTCTCCTCAGGTCCTAGCAAAAGCCACAAATTCCAGATGGTCTAGGCATTCTTATTGGCAAAATTCTTATTTTAAATATGGTATTTGACAGTTGTGTACAAGGTTTAAAAGCTCCATTATTCATTCATCTGCATGTGCTATATATAACTAAACTTAGAGGGAAAGGAAGCTGCAGCAGTGGCTGGAAGGAAGGGGGGAAAAACAGCACCTACAGGTAAACTTATTTTTTAAAAAATAATGGTCTGGCACAATGGACATAAAAATAAGAACAGTCATTAATGAGAACTGCATTCTTGCTGCTAAAAATCCAAGTCCTGTACAGAAATCAGTTTGTAGCTTTAAATGAATTGCTCACTTAACCACAGCAGTCCCTCCCAGGGCTGGGGATACCTACCAGCAATCCTCCTCCTCGGGGCAATTTTCCAGTTCTAACACTTTGACTTCATCCAGATCCGCCTGACTCGGAAGCCCCTCTAGATCTGTGCCCTTTTCACCAGGGATCTGTTCATGGATTGCGGCGGGGGCGCGGATCCCTGCCATGAGCAGGCTGCCCAGGAGCTCGGAGCTGGCACTCGTATCCCCAGGTGAGGGACACCGGCCATTGCTGCAGCTCTGCTCCCCGTGGGGAGACACCTCCTCGGGGACACTCTTGCAGCTGTATTGCACCGAGGGGGCATCCAGGGCTCTTTTGAAGTTGTTCTCTCCTTCCTCCTGCCTCATTTTGCTCAGCTGGCTGTGCAGATCCGCCATCAGCTGCAACTCCTGCTGCTCCGCCAGGGCCTTGATGCTGCTGTTGATCTCCATCCCGTTGAGGCCGGGCTCGTGGTTGTCCACCCCGGCACGGATGTCCCCAGGCACGTTTGTCCCCAGCAGGGTCCTGCTGCTCCTGCTCCTGGCGTGCTGATTGTCCAGCTCCAGCCTCCTGACCAGCTCCCGCAGCTTCCGCACCTCCGGCCCCACGTCCTCGGGGGGCTCCGGGCCCATGGCCGAGTGCTCGGGGGCGTCTCTGCCCAGGGCCGGCTCCAGAGCGGGGTCCTGCTGGATCAGCGGCGCGTTCCCGGGAACCACCATCCTCCAGGGCTCCCACTGCAAACACACACAAAGGTTTTTAGGCAAATGGAGTTAGACACGGGAAATTCTGGCTTTTATAAGCATCAGCTAATCAAGTTAGAAGCAGTATTTGGATTTTAAAAGTGCACTTGCAAAGAGGAAAATATCGTGTTTTAAATATAACCTCAAATTCAGGCTGGAGCTGATGCCATGACCTCACTGAGCTCCACTCCATTAAGAAAAACTTAACCTTCCCTTCTAACAGCTAATGAATGTTTGGAGCTGAAGGTTTGGTTTGTGCTCAGCAGCTGCAGTGGAAGGTGTCTGAATTTCATCCAAATCCAAAAAGAACGACTTAAATTAGGGTTGAACGTTGCAAAGCCCCAAAAATTCCTTGTTTTCTGAGCTGCAAGGATGTGCACCTGTTCTGCTGTCAATGACTTTAGTAAAAGGAAGCTGATTTAATCCCCCACAATAGTTTAGTTTCCATCTGTTTACCAACAAAACACTTGAGAAAAGCACTGATGGAGCAAAGTCAGGAAACATCATTAACAAGGTGCTGACGTCAGACAACAACAGCGTCAAGAAAATGGTGAAAACATCCTTTGTTCATTACCAGGTTTATCCTGGAAAAGCAGAAAAAAACTTGGAAAAATTTCTGTATCACCTTATATCAAAGTAACAACAGGAACTGCAGTTACTGTGCTGTGTGAAAATAATAACATGATTAAAATCATGTTTTTATTGGTGTATTATCCTGTTACACGTGAAAAGCGAGGGATGCAAACAGCAAAAAAAAAAAAAATCAAAAAATATATCCCAACTTAAGATTACATATTCCACTAGGTCAAAAAAACCATGAAGTGCATTTCACACTAGTTTTACAACATGAGCAAACACTGCTTTTTCCCTCCAATTGATTTACGTGAGTTTTCAGTTTCATTGGGCACATTCATTTCCAAGCTGACTCTTCACAGAAAACCCCTAATACTGAAAATCCCTTAATTAACAGTCCCAGGAGCAGTAAAATAGGTTAAAAGTCAGAAATCCTCTCTGTTTTGTAAAAGGAGGGCAAACAGACTGACAGAAGAGGGAGTGAGTCAACACAGCCAATTCAAAGTTTAAAAATTGATGCACTTGTTACAACTGCGATCAAACCCTGGCTTTTTGTGGCTGTGGATGTTCTTCCCCCTCCCTTTGCTGCCTGAAAATGTCATCAGTTTTTAAGTGCCAGTGGGCAAAGGAAACCACAAAAACTCAGTGTCACACAAAGCAAGGTTACAAACAGACACCCCCATAGGTACCTCAGCATCTCACTGTTATTTAGGGTTGTCACAGCAATAGCTGGGCACGTTTCTTTAAAATTACATTTTGTTTTGCTGGGGTTTTGTTACCTGATTTTTTTATTATTATTATTATTATTTTGGTCCTTTATCTGCAAGATGTAAATTTTTCAAAACTTCCACTTGAGTTAATAAAAAATACAAACAGCCCTTAGGAAGAGCTGTGAGCGAACAGAGAGCACTTTCCATGTTCCAAACTTGTGCCTGTGAGCAGCACTGCTCAAAGTGTTCTGCCTTGGGGAAAAGAAAATTTCCTGTGGAGTTACCAAGCAATCCCAGTCCCACAAATGTGCCAGGTTCAAAAAGCTCCTTGCATGGATTCCCACTCCTACAAACCCACACGGTGTGATTTCCAAAGGGATCTCCGAGGAAAGGGAGTGTGATTTCCAGAGATATCCCAAAGCTCAGCAACTCTGAGGATGCACCAGAGGGGACTTCTAGGAGTTCCACTGTCCACAAGGAGAGGAATTAAGGGTCACCCCAAAAATCGGTTCCCTTCCAAGGGTGAAGAGCTGGGAAAAACCTCACGTGAGCAAAAAACACACCTTGAGGAAGAAGAGCAGCTGAAAAACCATCACTCTTTCCCCAAAACCACTGAGCCTAAAAACCACCCCCCCAAAAAAAAAACCCCAGCAAAGACATGCGGGGGAAGAGAGACAAACCTGCGAAAGTTAATTTCATTGTGTAACGGGGGGGTGGGAAGGAAAGAGATAAAACACGTTTAGAAGGAGGCAAAAAGGCGGCAGCCGTGAGCGGGTCGGAGACAATAATTCGGAGTTTGCCGAGCAGACATCCGGGTGTCTCACCGAGGGTAACGGTCCCCTCAGGCCGGGGTCTGCCGGGGCCACGGGGGCCCGGAGAGCCGGGGGGCTGCGAGGGCTCCCACCGCTGGAGGGGCTGGCGAGGGTGGGGAAAGGGGCTGGCAAGGGGCTGCGATGGGGCTGGGGGGTCTTAGGGGTGATAATGGCCATGGGGCTGGTGGGGTTGCAGGCTCTGGAGGAGGCTCTGAGAACCGCGGGGAGGCTTTGAGGGGGCTGTGTGGGGGATCTGATGGCCCGGGGTGGGGCGGTTCTGTGGGGCAGTGATGGACATCGGGCTGTGAGAGCTACAGGGGAAGCTGCGGGGGCTCTGATGGCCATGAGCGCTGCGAGAGGGCTCTGAGAGGCCGGGGGGCTGTGGTGGCCGGGGGATCTGAGCAGCTCCGAGAGCCGTGAGGGTGAGGCAAAGGACGGGCTGAAGGTCTGTGGAGCGCTGCGAGCGGGCTCCGATGGCCGTGATGGGGGCGAGCGCTGTGCGGCACCGGCGGACGCGACCCCCGCGGGGGGCACGGGCGCGGCCGGTCCGCACCGAGCGCGGCAGAGCCGAGCGCGGCGGGCACCCCCTTCCCCATCGGACGGTACCTGGATGGATGGATGGACAGACGGCCGCACAGGCGGATGGAGGTCGGTCGGTGCCGGTGCCGGTGCCGCCTTTCTCCGGCGGCTCAGCCCGGCCCGCGAACGGCGGGAGGCGCCGCCCCCGCCCCTGTGTGGGGAACGGGGGATGGGGGCGCTGCGCCTGCGCGGGGCCGCCTCAGGCGGCGGCGGGCGGGGAGGGAGCGCGGTCAACCCCGGTGAGGGGAAAAGGGGCGAGTGAGGGGAAAAGGGGCGAGTGAGGGGAAAAGGGGCGAGTGAAGGGAAAAGGGGCGAGTGAAGGGAAAAGGGGCGAGTGAAGGGAAAAGGGGCGAGTGAAGGGAAAAAGGGCGAGTGAAGAGAAAAGGGGCGAGTGAAGGGAAAAGGGGCGAGTGAGGGGAAAAGGGGCGAGTGAGGGGAAAAGGGGCGAGTGAGGGGAAAAGGAAGCGAGGTGGAATAGCGGTGAGAAGGGGGGAAAGGGGATGGATGAAAGGGAGTGATGGTGGGAAGGAGGCCAGTGAGGGGGTCTGGACGTGAGGGAGGAGAGGGATGGATGAGGAAAATGGGGATCAGTGAGGGGAAAAGGGGGGAATTGGTGGGAAAAGGTTTAAAAGGGGAGTGGGGGAAAGGTGAATGGGGAAAAGGGAGAGGGGAAAGGGGGTAAGTGATGGCGGAAAGGGGGTAAGAGGGTGAAGGGAGAGTTAAGAGGGATGGAACGGGTCAGGGAGGAAAGAGGGAATTAGAGGGAAATTGAGCAGCTGGGGGAGGAAAGGGGTGAGAGGAGGAAAAAGGGGATTAATGAGGGGAAAATGAAGGAGTGATGATGGGAAGGAGGTCAGTGAGGAGGAAAAGGGATGAATGAGGGGAGTAGGGATCAATGAGGGGGAAAGGGAGGAGTGGCAGAAAAAGGTTTTAAAGGGGCAAAAAGTAAATGGGGAAAAGGGGGAAGGGGTGAGTGAGGGGGAGGAAAGGGAAGGAGGGAGAAAGGTGAGGAAGGAAAAGGGGAAAAGGGCTGAGTAGGGAAGGGGTCTCTCCCTGTGTGTTTGAGATCCAGAAAAACGCACAAAGTACAGCTTAGCTGGGATCTCCCAAAGCTTCGGTGAGTGTAACATCTCTTCAGGACAGCTTTATCAGGCAACAATAAAACCAGCGCCATTCTTTGGCATCCTCCTCCCAAATGTGCGTGTTGGACACACACACAGCCTCTGGCACCTCCTGATAAGAAGTGTTGGATGTTTGGCAGTCACCAAGGCCACGTGCTCTGAACAGAATCTCATTTTTGTACCGCTTGGCCTGAACACCACGTCCAGCACTGGCACTGCCCACGGTCTGTCCTGGTGTCACCAGGGCTACTGTTAATTTTGTCACTCTGCTGGAAATTTTCAGGTGCTCTGGGAAGGTTTGGTCTGTGCAGAAGATGGGATTTCCAAAAGCAGAGTTCCCTGTGCCAGGATGGGTTTGCCTCCACTTCTGCTCAGTCACCACCAGCACATTTCATACCTTTTATATCTTTATTTATTTACTTGATTTCATGTGAAATAACCTGGTCAAGATTTGTCCCCACAAGCAGCAGGAGCCCAAGAGAAAGATCTTTTTTTTTGTGAAGGAAAATGCATGACCTCATCCATCACGTAGGAAAAATCTGTGTGCAGGTGACCCTTCTCCACAAATACCAGGAACATTCACCTCTTTGAATAATTCATTTGTTTTTTATTCATGGAGGGTAGGTCAGCAATTCTTCAAAGCTCAGGCCAATACAATTTATAAAGCATAACATTTTTATAATAGCTGCAGGTTCCTTTTGGGGGATACAGGTCTTTAAGGGGGAAAACCCCCTCCTGTCAGGGAGTTGTGCAGAGCCAGAAGGTCACCCCTGAGCCTCCTTTTCCCCAGGCTGAGCCCCTTTCCCAGCTCCTTCAGCTGCTCTCAAACACAAAAACATCACAGGGGGGGATCAGGGTTCCTTTTTCCCTAGGTAATCACAGGATTTTGGGAGAAGCTTGGTTTTCATCAATTCTTGGCTGTGAAGATGGGGATGCCCTGGTTGCCCAGAGAAGCTGTGGCTGCCCCTGCATCCCTGGAAGTGTCCAAGGCCAGGCTGGACGGAGCTTGGAGCAACCTGGGATAGGGGAAGCTGTCCCTGCCCATGAACTTCAGAACAGATGAACCTTAACTCCTCCCAACCCAAAATCATTCTGGCATTCTGTGGCTCCTAATGCTTCCCATCATAAGTCTGGACTCTTGGAGGACACCTGACTTCCAGGTCTCAGTATTCAGCATTCCCAACCTCTCAGCTCTGAGTTAAAACGACACAATTCTGATTTTACTGGGCACAGCAGCCGCTGGAAGTTCAGCGTTAGTGAGGATTTGGGCTGTGAATAGTTTACAGCATTGAGAGGTGAGAAATTGGGATTTCAGCTGAGCAGAGCTCTTTGTCAGGAGAGGGAACTGAGATGGCAGTGCTCTGGCACCAGACACCTGCCCCAGAGCCCGAGTTTAACACCGGGGGAAGGACACGTTATCCCCCCAAACAGGCAGCAGCCACAAGTGGTGCTGCAGCATCCTCAGGGAAGAAGCAGGAAGGGGAATTAAAGCTGACACACAATTAGAGTTTGCAAGTCCTCCTGGAATCCTGGGGAAAGCAAATGGAAATCAGGCAGAAGCTATTTCTAGGCTGAATTTAGGGCTGAAAGAAGCAGAAATAGGCTTTCGCTAAGGACTAAATCCAAACCCTCCTAAGAATCCAAATTTAGTGTTTAAGGCTCCCAGTGCCTGTGTGCCAGCCTGGCTGCACAAGGGAAAGAAATACAGATATCATCAGGAGAGACTGGCGGCGATTAGCCGGGGTGAAGCTGAGGAGCTGTGCCCCACTCCCAGCTCCGGGAATACCGGGAATCTTCCTGCAGCCGACGGCAGGCTGAGGGGCTTGGGAAATGTTATCTCTGAGGAGGAGCCTGCCTTATCTCGTTCCCATCACACTGGTGCAGGTGACAGCATCAGCCAGCAGGTGCTGAACTCATCCACGGC
This sequence comes from Parus major, assembly GCF_001522545.3. Taxonomy (NCBI): domain Eukaryota; kingdom Metazoa; phylum Chordata; class Aves; order Passeriformes; family Paridae; genus Parus; species Parus major. The sequence goes on from NC_031772.1 coordinate 19,060,970, forward strand.
CAGGGGGCGGCGAGAGGGAAAAGGACGGCAGGGAAGCGGGAGCAGGAATGAATTCTGCAGTCTCGGCAGGCAGGAGCGGCGGTGATCCCAGGAGAGCATTCCCAGCCCCGCCGGGCCCTGCAAGCACACAAAGAGCGGCTGATCCCACCGGGAGTGCGGCAGAGCCGGCAGCGTGCGGGGATGGGCTCTGCACCGGGCACATCCCAGCGGCAGGAACGGGGAGCAGCGAGGCCGGAGCCTCCTTCCCTCCTTCCCTCCTCCTCCTCCTCCTCCTCCTCCTCCTCCTCGGGAGCACTCGAGGTCTCCCAGCCCCAGCACTGCCACGGCACCTCCCGCTCCTTCCAGATAATCAGACGAAGCCAAACCGTGTCTGTTCTGGAAGGCACAACTCTACTCTCTTCCCAAAGGTTTTCAGCTCAAAGGATCTTTGGGTAAAGGTGTAGCTGCTGCCGTGTCCCTGTCAGGGGAATGTCACAGCTCCGAACGCCGTCCCTGCACGGGGTCAGCCCAGGACACGGCGAGGAACCTTCAGCTGCCTTCCCAGAGGACTCTCCACCTCTGAGGGACATTTCTGTCATCACTCAAGCCTGTCACCCGCGGGAAGCCACCACAGCCTGTTTGTCACCGAGGTTCTGGTTCCAACCACCGCCCCCAGGACAGAGCGAGTGAGTTTCCAGTAACGCTGCAACAAGGTCACTGCTTCCCAGCCAGCAGCCCAGGAAGATCCCTGCCTGCTCACCCTGGAAATGTGGGGGTTAAATGCCCTTCACAGTCAACTCTGAGCTCTCACCCAGCCATCCCCCTGGGAATGGCTTTGGAAAGGGGCTCTGGAAACCCACCTAGAAGAGCTTCTCGTAGCACTTGTCACAGTGGACAATGTCCCGGTGGATGAATATTTTATCCAGGAGCTCTCCCATCGCTTTGTGGCAAATTCCACACTGCCAAAGGGAAAACAAGGAGGTTGGGCAATGACCAAAACCCCACGCAGGAACAGCACAAGGGAGGGGACAGAGGTCTCTGCATCATTTTATTAAGGGGTGAGGATGCAACCTTAGAGGCTGCACTTTCCTACAACAGCCAAATGTCCCTGCAGGCCTCTTCCTCCCACACTCCCCATCCCTCCTCCTCCCACCCTGCCCACATCCCCGCACACTTTCCTTGGAAACCCTGCAGGGTTTGAGGATTCAGCCACCTCCACTAGAGCACAAAGACCACAAAGCAGCAAGTCTGCCCCAAGGACAGTGAGGACTGTTCTGGACATGAGGCTGTTCTGAGGGTGCTGCCAATAACAAAGAATTCTCCTTCTTCTAACATTTATTCAAGGACCTGAAAAACCTTCTGGGAACCCCTGTGGCTGCCTGACTCTTTTTGTCCCAGTGTGAGGTAAGGATTTGGCACACCCCACCTATATCCCTCTGAAAGCCTGGGGATGGAATTTGCAGGAAGATCCCTGCTCCCAGCCCCACCATTCCCAGCAGCACAGGCACTGGGGCTCACCCTGAAGCAGTACTCGTGGCAGTGGATGTTCAGGTGCTCGATGATGATCTTGGGGCAGTCTCGGATCTCCCGGCTGCAGTAACTGCACAGGGGCTCACTGGACCTGGGAAGAACAGGGCACTGGGTTCCTCTGTGATGCTCTGCTTCCAGTCCCAGCCCTGCTGCCAGGGCTTTATCCCAGCCATCAGCACTGCTGTCCATGAGCAGCCTGCTCCCACACGTGGGACTGTGTGAGTGACAGAGCAGGGGACTTGTGCTGTCCCAGAGACCACAGCAGTGGGGCAGGACAGATCTCAGAATCCTACAATTGTGGAATCATGGAATGGTTTGGGTTGGAAGGGTCTGTAAAGCTCATCCAGTCCCACCCTCTGCCACGACAGGGACACCTCCCACTGTCCCAGGAGCTCCCAGCCCCAATGTCCAGCCTGGCCTTGGACATTCCAGGGATCCAGGGACAGCCCCAGCTGCTCTGGGCACCTGTGCCAGGGCCTGCCCACCCTGCCAGGAACAATTCCTGCCCAAAATCCCATCCATCCCTGCCCTCAGTTGGTGAGAAAACATTCCCTTTTGTCCTGTCACTCCAGGCCCTTGGAAATAATCCCTTTCCATTCTGCTTGCGGGCTCCCTTCAGGCACTGGACAGCCACAAATAGGTTACCACAAAGCTTCTCAGCTCCAGGCTGAACAATCCCAATTCTCTCAGCCTTTCCTCACAGGAGAGGTGCTCCATCCCTCTCATCACCTTGGTGGCCTGCTCTGGACTCTGACTTGGAGCCCACCTGGCTGTATTTCCATTTATTGTGCTGTTGTTCCACCAAACACACCCCAGTGTCCTCAAACAGCAAACCCTTAAAATGATTTCTGATTGGGAATTGGATGAACCACACAAGACAGCCCCGCCCTGTCCTACCTGTGCAGGGGAGCACTGGACAGGTAACTGTGGTGGCTGTAGCTGCTTCTCTCCAGGTCACTCAAATCCACAAGGCTGTGGAACAAAGGAGGGAAATATCAGCTCTTGGCAGTGCTTTGTGGGAAGAGAACCTCGGGTGGAATCATTATCCCATGATTTGGAATATCCTGGCTACCTGTTCCTTGGGGAGAAGGTCCTCAAAGTGCCTTCCCAGGACACAAAGAGGAACCTCTCAGTACCCCCAGAGGGGACTCTCCAGGCAAAACTCAGGCCTCACCAAATGTTTACATAATAAAAATAAAAACAATAAATAAATAAAAATAATATAAATAAACAATCAATGTTTATATTTGGCCCCTACAAATAGCATTGCTCACTGCTGCAGCTCCAAATCCTGCACTGTTACGCAGGGAGAGGCACAGAGCACATCCTTGGTCTCATCCCTCATCCAGCTGAGCGTTCCCTCTCTGCCTGAGGTTCCTGGATATTTGTTTATCTTTGGCTGCTGGCAGCGGCTTTGCTGAGCTCTGGGACAGGCTGGAGATTTACAGAGAGTCATCAGCTCCTGCAGGGATGTCAGCCCAGCGCTGAGGGAGGAAACTGCCTGCAGGGAGCACCAAACTGGTGTGAACTGGTGCCACATCACCGTGAGGATGATGTGCATGGGGCTCTTGTCACACTGGGGCCAGTCTGGAGCAGCTTCACCAGAGCAGAACACAAAGGACTGAAGATTTAAGCTTGAAAATGGTGGAATTTCATTTTTTAACCTCATACAATGAAGTTTTTCCAGTGAGAGCCCTCAGCCTCCACATTCTCCTGTCACACTCCAATCATTTGGTTACAGGTGTCTCCCAGTGCCAGACCTGCAGCGTGGTGCTCCCATCCACCCCAGAGACACCAAGCCACTCCAGGAGGAGCTTCCCTGTCCCCTGCGAGCAGTGGGACAGTTCTGCTGCCACCAGCACAGTGGAGGAGAGCACAGAGCCCTCCCAACACCCGCCCGGGCCCCGTCAGCTCCAGCTGCTCCAGCCTGCCGGGTGAGCACCTCTCCCTGTGCCGGGCTGACACGGCGGGGACACGGGAGGGGACACGGGAGGGGACACGGGAGGGGACAC
>NC_031772.1:19064850-19066129 GCF_001522545.3 Parus major
GCTCCGTACCTGCCGTGGCGCGGCGAGGCTCCAAAGCCGCCCGTGTTCACGTACTCCTTGACAAAGAGGATCCCTCTCCTGGGAAAACGGGAATCATTTGCATGAGAAAAGAGCGGCTGGGGCTCGGCAGAGCCGGGCAGGGCCCGGGGGTGCCCCCGGACACGGAACGCGTGCGGGGAGGCTCGGGGCGGGATGCTGTTGTTCCCCAATAAATCCTGCGTATTGTTGCTAAATAACAACTCCTCTAATTACCCCAGCAAAACAAATCGAGTTAATTGGAAAGAATGGGATGGATAATGTAACCCTTTCATCCAGTCAGGGGTTTGAGGGATAAATCTTTCCCAGCTCCCGTCAGGATTAGGCGCACAATGGGCACGGGGAGAGCTCCCAGCTCCCCCGTTCCACCGAGCCCTGCGCTGCTTCCAGGGGCTGTTCCGCCTCTGGAGTGTCTCCAGTGATTTCAGACACTGCTGGCTGCTTGGGGATGTTTTTATACCTCCCTTGCATATTCCTGCCTCTTTCCAATCCCAGCTGCAGAATTTCATGCCCCATCCCTGCTCCAAGGGGAGCCCTGTGTCCCCCACCCTCTGCCTGCAGCTCTGACAGGAATTAATCAGCCTTTTCCATTTCCATGGTGCATTTCCACTGCTGCCTAAAAGCTGGGATTAATCCTCCCTTCTTACACTAAGCCCTGTCATGGCTAAGGAAAGAAACCTCTTTTTCTTTTTTTTTTAACTTAAACTGAGCCCGGGCTCTTTCTACATCATGGAATCATTAATCTTGACAAAGACCTTTAACATTGTCATGGTGCCACCACCATGGTCACCACCAAACCACGTTCCCAAGTGTCACATCCACACATTTTCTGAACACTTCCACCACCAACCTCACTTCCCCTGGCCCATCCTGAGGCCGTTCCCTCTCCTCCTGTCCCTGTTCCCTGGGAGCAGAGCCCGACCCCTCAGCTGTCCCCTCCTGGCAGGGACTTGTGCAGAGCCAGAAACTCCCCCTGAGCCTCCTTTGCTCCAGGCTGAGCCCCTTTCTGAGATCCCTCAGGAATTCTCCACCCTCTTCCCAGCTCTGCTCCCTTCCCTGGACAGGCTCCAGCCCCTCAGGGTCTGCCTTGTCCAGAAGTGACCCCTGGATTCCAGGTGGGACCACCTCAGCAGTGCCCAGCACAGGGGGACAATCACTGCCCTGACCCTGCTGGCTGCAGTGGGTGACACCAGGCAGGTGCCAAAGCTGGAATCCCTCACCAGGCAGGTGCCAAAGCTGGAAT
>NC_031772.1:19066379-19068340 GCF_001522545.3 Parus major
CCTCACCAGGCAGGTGCCAAAGCTGGAATTCCTCACCAGGCAGGTGCCAAAGCTGGAATCCCTCACCAGGCAGGATGTCCCCACCCTGCAGTGAGGGGCATTGTGCCCCCCTTGGTTGTTTACCCGGCAGTGCTGGAGTCAGGCTGGTACCCAGAGCTGTGGTGGGAGCTGCAGAGCCTCTCACTGGAACTGGAGAGGAGCCTGTGGAGAGAGGGAAAATTCTGTGAGCCAGGAGAGGAGCGGCTGCCACTGCTGGGAGGGCAGATGGACAGCACAGCCCTTTGCCAGACCTTATCATGGACCAAACCAATCCCTTTCTCCTTCTACATCTGCCACAGGACAGGATTGCTTCCCTGGAGAAGGGATTTGGGGAAGTCTCACTTGTGGGGCCATGAGACAGAAGATCCAACGAGATCTTCCAGTGAGGATGGGCTGAGTGAGTGGGAGCCTGTCTGGGAGCAGCCACAGGGAGAAAGGGCACAGGAGGAATTGCAGGAGATGGGAACATTCCCAAAGCCAGTGGAACTGTCCCCATGGAAAACAGCTCTGTCCATCCGCTCAGCAATGAGACCTGGAGTGAGACTGACCTTTCCTGGAGCCAATCCAAGGTTCCTGTGCCCCCTCTTCACCCCCAGAACTACTGACTGTTACAGATCCAGCCCTCAGCCTTGCTCTGGTGGCTGCATGGAGCATCAGACAGCACATGGGTGGGCTGGCACTGCCAGGAGGGACTGCAGGATAATGGAATTCCACACTGGACACCTCCTGCCCCTTCCATCAGCCTTGTCCTGGGAGCAGTTCTGTCATTTAACCACTGGCATTCTGGGGACAGGGACCCTCTCTCTGTTTTCCTGTAGCAAAGGCCAACAACCAGCTCCCCATTCTCCTGTTCCTCTCTTCTGGCTTCCCACACAGTGAAAAATCTCCAGGGATTTTTCTGGATGTATCCCAGATCCTCTGTTAAGCAGCTTCAGCTAGGAATGGTTTAAGAGCTGGTCTGAGCCTCTGCATCATGAATCCACTCCCTGGAAACCAATCCTCCCTCTCTCAGCTCTTTGGCTTTGCCTGCTGGCTCCTATTCCATAAATTTCTGGGAAGTTTCCCTCGGAGCCCTGGTGACTCCCCGTTTACCTGGTGCTGTTACAGTTTAAGCTGTCCATGTAGAACGGCACCCTGTGGCTTCTCTGGGACATGGACATGGTGGGATCCCTGGGAAGGGACTCGTGGCTGGGGAGAGGAAGTGGAACAGTCTCAAGCTCTGAGTTTGGGCAGCTGAGGGATCCTCACACGGGGTGGGAATCTGGGCTGGAATCTCCCTGCTGGGCACTGACCCCTCCCAGCCAACCCCTGCTCACACCCAGGGAATCAGCACGTGGATCAGGACACCTGGATGGAAGTGTGGCAGTGGGAAGTTCCTTGGTTTGGGAAGCTGGGATCCCAGCCCTGCACTCACCATCCTGCAGGGGGGCTGAAGTCCCCGTGCCCCCTGGCACCGTCATACCAGCTGCTCCTGGGGCTGCTGCTCCCGGGAAAAGCGCTCCCTCTGGGATCAGGGCTGGGCCTGCTGGGGAGACACAACACCCTGAGCAGCAGGAATCTCTGCAGTCCCCAGGCTGGGCTCACAGTCACTGCTGGGGCTCTGGCACCCAGGAAACGTGTGGATGTGAGGCTGTGGCTTGGTGGTGAGCACGTCACAGCACTGGATGGACAGCTGATGGTCACAGAGGCCTTTCCCAGCCACGAGAACTCCATGAGTCCATCATTTCCCCATGCTCTGCTCTCCCTGTGCTGGTTCTGTGCTCCACAGGGAGAGCAGGCTCCAAACCCAAAGCATTCCCAAACAGATTGCCTGGAGAAGCTGTGGCTGCCCCATTCCTGGAAGTGTCCAAGGCCAGGCTGGATGGGGCTTGGAGCAGCCTGGGATAGTGGAAGGTGTCCCATGCCAGCAGCTTTCCCTGTGT